>NC_091153.1:54952913-55015413 GCF_040958095.1 Procambarus clarkii
ACTGTGCTACATAATTATGGAGGGCTGACGATGATTGTTCAAGAACTAAACCCTGTGGTTCTCCACTAGTAACTCTCCTCAGACATTGTCTCTGATTAATGCCCTCATCTGTCTCTCAGTTAGAAAACTTTCCATCCATGACAGAAGTCTTCCTGTCACCCCGCCAGCATGTTCTAGGTTCCAGAAATGCCTCTGTTACGGTCATAATGGGACGCACCCGGTTCTTTCTGGTGGTACGAAAGTTCTGGTATCGGCCCCAAGTTAGTAGTGGCTTTGAAGGGGTGAGCTCAGTAATACAAGTAAAACAAAACGGGGAGGTACATTAAATACAACAGTTATTCACTTCATCCAAATATAATTATTTTTCCATCATCATATATATATATAACTCTTAAAAGGAAGTATTACTACACTATATGTACACCAACGTCCCTCTCAGAAGACACTAAACACTCGGCGAAGCTCAATCGATGCAGTCTTGTACCGTGTTTCCTCATCCGTGGTACTACTCTCAGTAGGTACCAGGAAACAACAATAAGTCTACCCTGGCCACGGGCCAGCCAAACCACAATCCCACTAAGTGCCTCTTCGTGAAGGCCCACAACCACAGTCCAGCCCGTTGCTGGCAGGTACCAATCAGCCTTGCGCTGCTGGGCCACTTTACTTGCAGATAATAGGGTAGCAGGCCCTAGGCAGGAGCTTCGTGCAACTCGCTGGTTACTCCCCTCTTCGGCACCTCAGTCAGTTATCTCTTCTACTAGCCAACCCCGGGTACAGCGAATCCCGTCACTGCCACTCTACAGGCAGACAGTAGAACACTTTACAGATCTCTTCCGGCGACGGCTCACTGCTTTCGTAAAGCAGACTGGTGTAGAGACCTTGGCTGCTCTGGGTAGACTGCCTGTCCTTTCATCACAGCAGCCCTACGTTGACTCTGTGAATATAGACACGTCATCTGTATACTGGGACACTACATGGGACCAGTAGGAAACATCACTTACTGGCTTAAATACATACATTCAACTCCACTTATGACAGATGGCGCTGCTTATCTAAACGCCACCTCACTAGAGGTCAGCACCAGCTACCTTACGAGCCGACTATGACAGAAATCTAGCGAATCTTGCCGGTATATTCCCGTCATCAATAGATGGCGTTGTCCATGTTGTGGGGGGTTTCGGGAGCGGACTCACAGATGGCGTTGACGTCGCTGCTCCGTGCTCCGATGGTAGAGTCGGGTTCGTAACAGCCTCTGATTTGGAATTCTGTCAAAAAACATTTTTTTTAGGTCCAGAGACACACAGTCAACCAAGGCACCGCTTTCCTGTATTATCTCTGTGAGTCTATCATAAAAAAGTAATTAGATTTGTTACACAGGATCGTCCAGTTCGAAAATCATTCTTTCTGTCCGTTATTATGTCATTACTCTCGAGGTGTTCAACCCATTTAGCTTTAACTATTTTTTCTAGTGTTTTGACTACCTCGCTTGTTAATGATACGGGTCTATAATTTGGAGGATCCTCTCGACTATCAATTTTATAAATTGGTACTGTTTTTGCCTTTTCCATAGATCTGCTAAGATTCCTGTGAACAAGGATGTCTGAAATATTAATAGGACTGGAGTGCTCAGTTCAGTTGCACAATCTCGCTGCAAGCCAACTGCTTTATTTCTTCCTAGCCCCTTGAGTAATTTTTTCACTTTATCTCGAGATACCTCTATTGTGTGCTCTGGAATTGGTATTTGGTCCAGCTCTCTGAAATCCTCATTTTGTTTAAGCACACTTTGGAACTGTTCATTTAGCATTTCACACATTTCTTTTTCCATTCTCAATTGTCCTGTTCCCCGTTCTCAATCTCTGGATTTTATCCTTTACCTGCACCTTGTTTTTAATTAATTTAAAAAAAAATGCCTGGATTTGTTTTATATTTGTCCACTATACCTTTCTCAAAGTTCTTTTCTACCTCCTCACCGCTGTGTAATTGTTTCTACCTTGCTTGTAATGCTGGTATGTTTGCAGGTAATTTACCTGTTCCAAAATTTAACCAATTTTCTTACCTTATCCTCTTTGGCTCTATCACAATTTATGTTGAACCAATCCTGTTTTCTGGTCCTGCATCTCTGTTTGGGAATGACTATTTTGGTTGACTATTGCGGAGGGTTATTGTTTTGGATTATTAGGTACGTTTATTGTAGTAGATAATTATTGATAGTTATTATGAATAATTATTATTAATTATATCCGGGTTTTATCCCTGGCACTTCCATGTATGGTTTGCCCGAAACGCTTTGCCTAATAGTGGCTTTAGGTTTTATATGTACTAAATCTATCTATAAATGCATCAATGTTTGTATCTCACCTTGTATGTATGTACTTTACCTGAATAAACATTTGATTTTGATTTGATTTGACATTTTATTGTGTTGGATTTTTATTTACAGTTATTGTGTTGGATTAATATTACAGTTATTGTGTTGCATTATTACAGAATATAATTTTCGTTGATTATTTTGGAGTATAAATTTGGTTGATTATTTTGGAGTATAATTTTGGTTGATTATTTTGGAGTATAATTTTGGTTGATTATTTTGGAGTATAATTTTGGAGGGATTACTGTGGAGGACTATTTTCGTGGATTATTATGATAAGTTATTTGCGTGAATTATTTACATTCACGCAAATAACTTATCATAATACTCCAAGAAAATAGTCATCCACAGTAATCCCTCCAAAATTATACTCCAAAATAATCAACCAAAAATTATACTCCAAAATAATCAACCAAAATTATACTCCAAAATAATCAACCAAATTTTGATAGTGATATGGTGGAGGCAGACTCGAAACAGAGTAACACATGTAGATATGATACAGCCAAATAGGCCAACAAACTTGTGAATCTGCTGATTGACAGTTGAGATGCGGGACCAAAGAGAAGAAGCTTAACCCCCGCTATCATACCTAGGTAAGTACAATATACATGATCACTTGTTCGGCAGACAAGCAGGTCCCAATGTATACATGACCATTTGGTTGTCAGACAAGCAGCTCAATAGTATACATGAACCACTTGGTTGTCAGACAAGCAGCTCCATATTATACATGACCACTTGGTTGTCAGACAAGCAGCTCCACAGTATCATGACCATTTGGTTGTCAGACAAGCAGCTCCACAGTATACATGACCACTTGGTTGTCAGACAAGCAGCTCCACAGTATACATGACCACTTGGTTGTCAGAACGAGCAGCTCCACAGTATGCATGACCACTTGGTTAACATACAAGCTAATTAGAAAAACATATGACCTTTTGAAGCTGGAGCAGCATCTCCATATGACCACGTGACTGTCAGTCCAGAGAGCTCTACAGTATACATGACTGTGTGATCACGTGGCTCCCTGACAATAAACTGGCTAAGTGATATCACCTGAAACTAGATTTCACGTAATATTATGAACAGTGATTATGACTGATATCTTATTAAAAAAGCGTAAATCTTTGAATGTGGATTAATGGTAATATAAGTAAACACACACACGGGTGATCTCTGATGACCCAGAGGTCATAACAGTTGTGTCACGAGTGATCGCTTTCATTATTACATAACAGGAGTGTTGTATTAAGATTTCTCTGATAAGTGCCATGAGGGCAGTTTTCACTCTTGTAAGGTTATCACTTCTCTCAGATGAATGTTCTTGGTGTCACAGGAAATTAAAGCGTATACATGGTCTCTCGGCTTACTTGAGGTGAAGGTCTATATAATACTTGGTGAGTATTGACTAATTAGGAAGAGTCACGGCCTCAGAGTGGGGTCTGCAGCTTGTGGCCGGACGGTCATCAGCACGAGCCCTGCTCATTAAACATTCTTCCTTTTTCTTTTTTCAATCTATTAATATACATTCCAAACACAGGAAATCAATTAATAAGTAAACACAAGGAGCTGCAACATGGTTCCATATTAAAAATAAATTATCTTAATATTTCAATGGAAAAAGTATTATTTCTCATTCAAAAACTAAGAAACGGGTTTCAATAACACCTGCTGATGTTGAGAAAGATTATTACGAAATATATGGCGAACAAGCCAGAACTCCGTTGAATTTAATGGAAGGTTCTGGAGCCCCCAAAACCGGAGCCCAACCAGGGTTTTACAGCCAACCCGACCACACTCTGGCCTTCGGTAATGACGTTCACACTCTTACAATAGACTCAGATCACAATGAAATCACAATGACGAGATATATTAATGAATATCATTTAGAGACAACGGAGTGACTTGAACTCCACAAGTCATTACATTTCCCAAAAATTATTTCCATTGATATATGATGCCATTGTGATATATTACAATGAGGGTTTTTGTGGTGAATTTTAAAGGAGGGTTATTGTAGTAAATAATTTTGAAAGTTTAAAGTGGTGAATTATTACTAATAGTGTTAGTGGTAATTATTTGGAAAGTTATTCTAGAGGATTATTTTGAAGGGTTATTGTTGTGGATTAAATCCTAGAGTTATTGTGGTAGAATATTATGGAGGTTTATTTTGGTGGATTATTCTGGAATGGTATTGTTATTGGTTATTATAACAGGTTATTGTGGTGGATTATTACGGAGAGTTATTGTTGTAGATTATTGAGGAGTGCTATTGTGGGTTTAATATTATTGAGGATTATTGAAGTGGCTTATAAGGAAGGGTTAATGAGGGGAATTATTATAGAGAGTTATTGTGGGGGATTATTGTTGATATTTATTTTGGTGAATTAATATGGAGGGTTATTGTGAAATATCATGAAGGAGGTTATTGTAAGAAATTATTCTTGTGAGTTATTGCTGATGGTTATTATGGTGAGTAATTATGGATGATTATTAAGTGCATTATTATATTGCGTAATTATTGATTTTATTGGGTGAATTATTAAAAGGAAAAATTTTGGTGGATTAATATAGAGGATTATTCTTGAGGCTTATTATGAACAGTAGCTGTTGAAGATTACTATGAGAGGTAGTGTGGTGAATTCATATGAAAGGTTATTGTGTTGGATTATTATGGAGGATTATTCTCTTGTATTATTGTGGAGAGGTTTTGGAGCCTTATTATGAGAGATTACTTTGGTGGATTTTTATTGAGGGTTATAGTGCTGGCTTATTATAAGTGGTTATAGTGCTGGCTTATTATAAGTGGTTATAGTGCTGGATTATTATAAAGGGTTATAGTTGAGGATTATTATGGACGGTTATTATTGTGGCTTTTATCTGGAGAGTTTAATAATGAGTTTGTTTGTTTTGAGAGTTTGAATAATCTCAAAAATTATTATTTTTGAGATTATTCTGGAGGGCTATTTTGGTTGAATATTGCGGAGGGTTATTGTTGTGGATTATTAGTTACATTTATTGTAGTAGATAATTAATGATGATTATTATGATTAATTATTATGGACATTTCTTGTGTTGGATTTTTATTTAGATTTACTGTGTTAGATTATTATTTAGAGTTATTGTATTGGATTATTATTTAGAATTATTGTCTTGGAATATTACAAAACGTTATTTTGGAAGATTAATATTGAGTATTTTTTTTGAGGATTATATTAGAAGGCTTTTTTAGTGGATTATTAAGATAAGTTATTTGCGTTAATAATTTACAAATGGAATGCATTTGGAAGCGCTGTGGTGGAGGCAGACTCCCAACAGAGTTACAAATGTAGAAAGTATGGAGCCCAATAGGCCCACAAACATGTGAACCAGCTGATTGACAGTTGAGAGGCGTCACCGAAGAGCAGATGCTCAACCCCGCGGAATCACAACTACGTAAGTACAATATACAAGACCGCTTTTTGTCATACATGCAGCTCGACAGTATACATGACCACACTTGGTCGTAAGATAAGCAGCTCCTCAGTAAACATGACCACTTGGTTGCCACACAAGCTAATTACAAAAAAATATGACCTTGTTGATGCAGGAGCAGCCACTCCACATAACCACGTGGCTGTCAGTCTAGAGAGCTCTACAGTATACATGACTATGTGATCCCGTGGCTCCCTGACAATAAACTGGCTAAGTGATACCATGTAAAACTAGATATCCCGTAATATCATGAACAGTTATTATGACTAATATCTTAATAAAAAAAGAAAATCCTTTGAATCTGTATTAATGGTAATATAAGTAAACATACACACGGGTGACCTCTGATGACCCAGAGGTCATAACAGTCGTGTCACGAGTGATCCTTCCATTCTTACCAAAACAGGAGTGTTGTATTAGGATTTCTCTGTTAAGTACCATGAGGGCAGTTTTCACTCCTGTAAGGTTATCACTTCCTTTAGATGAATGTTCTTGGTGTCACTGGAAATTAAAGTGTATACATGGTCTCTCGGGGTCACTTGAGGTGAAGGTCTATATAATACCTGGCGAGTCTTGACTAATTAGGAAGAGTCACAGCCTCAGAGTGGGGCCTGCCGCCGGTGGCCGGACGATCATCAGCACGAGCCCTAGACATGATATACTCTTCTTTTTTTTCAAAATATAAATATAAATTCCAAACACAGGAAATCAATTAATAAGTAAACACAAGGAGCTGCAACATGGTTCCATATTAAACAAAAATTCTCGTAATATTTCATATGGAAAAAGTATTATTTCTTATTCAATAACTAAGAAACGGGAAGGCAATAACACTTACTCGTGTTGAGAAAGATTATTACGAAAGATAAGTCGACCAAGCCAGAACTCTCCTGCATTTAATGGAAGGTTCTGGAGGCACCAAACCGGAGACCAACCAGGGTTTTACAGTCAACCCGACCACACTCTGGCCTTCGGTAATGACGTTTACACTTTTACAATAGACTCAGATCACAATGAAATCAAAATGGCGTGATATATCAATCAATATAATTTTTAGGCAATGGAGTGACTTGAACTCCACAAGTCACTACATTACACTAAAATTATTTTCATTTATATATGATGCCATTGTGATTTTACTACAATGAGGGTTATTGTGGTGAACTTTTAGCGAGGGTTATTGTAGTAAATAATTTTGAAAGCTAAAGTTGTGAATTATTATTAATAGTGTTAGTAGTAATTATTTAGAAGGTTATTTCAGAAGATTATTTTGAAGGGTTATTGTGGTGGATTAATTTCGAGAGTTATTGTTGTAGATTATTGAGGAGGGTTATGTTGGTTTAATATAATTGAAGATTATTGTAGTAGCTAATTAGGAAGGTTTAATGTGGGGACTTATTATGGAGAGTTATTGTGGGGGATTATTGTTGATGGGTATTTTGGTGAATTAATATGGAGGGTTATTGTGAAATATCATGAAGGAGGTTATTGTAAGAAATTATTATTGTGAGTTATTGCAGATGGATATTATGGTGAGTTATTGTGGATGATTATTAAGAGGATTATTATATTGCATAATTATGGATTTTACTGGGATGAATAATTATGAGGAAAATTTTGGTGGATTATTAGAGGGTTATTCTTGAGGCTTATTATGAAAGGTTACTGTTGAAGATTACTATGGAGAGATATTGTGGTGGATTCCTATGAAAGGTTATTGTGATGGATTATCATGGAGGATTATTCTCTTGTAGGTTTTTTAGCCTTATTTCGAAGGATTACTTTGGTAGGTTATTATTGAGAGGTTGTAGTGCTGGATTATTAAAAAGGGTTATTGTTGAGAATTATTATTGACGGTTTTTATTGTGGCTTATATCTTCAGAGTTATTTTTGTGATTATTGTTGAGGGCTATTTTGGTTGACTATTGCGGAGGGTTATTGTTGTGGATTATTAGGTACGTTTATTGTAGTAGATAATTATTGATGGTTATTATGAATAATTATTGTGGACATTTATTCTGTAGGATTATTATTTAGAGTTATTTTGTTGGATTATTATACAGAGTTATTGTGTTGGATTATTATTTAGAGTTATTTTATTGGATTATTATTTATTGATATTGTGAGGGATTATTTTTTATTGATACTGTGATGGATTATTATTTAGAGTTACATTGTTGGATTATTATTTAGAGTTATTGTGTTGGATTTTTACAAAACGTTATTTTGTTGAATTAATATGGAGTATTATATTTGTGGTCTATTGTGGAGGGCTGTTTTAGTGGATTATTAAGATAAATTTTTTTGCGTGGATTATTTACAAATGGAATGAATTTGGAAGTTATGTTATGGTGGCAGACACCAAACAGTGTTATAAATGTAGATATGATGGAGCCCAATAGGCCCACAAACATGTGATTCAGTTGATTGACAGTTGAGATGTGGGACTAAAGAGCAGATGCTTAACCCCCCTCCACCGAAATCACAACTTGGTAAGTACAATATACAAGACCGCTTGGTTGTCAGACAAGCAGCTCCACTGTATACATGACTATGTGATCACGTGGCTGTATGACAATTACTGTCCACGAGATATCTACAACGTTTATGACTGATTTCTTAATAAAAAAGTAAATCCTTCCAATGTTGAATAATGGTAATATAAGTAAACACTAACACGGGTGACCTCTGATGACCCAGAGGTCATAACAGTCGTGTCACGAGTGATCACTTTTATTCCTACCATAACAGGAGTGTGGTATTTGGATTTCTCTGTTAATTACCATGAGGGCAGTTTTCACTCCTGTAAGGTTATCACTTCCTTCAGATGAATGTTCTTGGTGTCACTGGAAATTAAAGCATATACATGGTCTCTCGGGGTCACTTGAGGTGAAGGTCTATATAATATTTAGTGAGTCTTGACAAATTAGGAAGAGTCACGGCCTCAGAGTGGGGTCTGCCGCCGGTGGCCGGACAGTCGTCAGCTCGAGCCCATTTCATGTACACCTCTTCCTTTTTCTTTTTTTTATCCTATTAATATAAATTCCAAACAAAGGAAATCAATTAATAAGTATACACAAGGAGCTGCAACAGGGTTCCTTATCATAAGGTTTTTCTCGAAATATTTCGTATGGAAAAAGTATTATTTCCCATTCAATAACAAGGAAACGGGTTGCAATTACACATACTATGTTGAGAAAGATTTTTACGAAAGATAAGTCGACCAAGCCAAAAATCTAATGAATTTAAGAAAGGTTCTTGAGGCCCCAAACCGGAGCACAACCAGGGTTTTACAGCCAACCCGACCACACTCTGACCTTCGGTAATGACGTTCACACTCTTACAATAGACTCAGATTACAATGAAATCACAATGACGAGATATATCAATGAATATCATTTTGAGACAATGGAGTGACTTGAACTCCACAAGTCACTACATTACCCCAAAACTATTTCCATTGATATATGATGCCATTGTGATTTTACTACAATGAGGGTTATTGTGGTGAATTTTTAGGGAGGGTTATTGTGAAATTGAAATTGAAATTGAAATAAGTTTATTGAGGTAAAATGCACACAAAGGGATGAGGTAGCTCAAACTATTCTCACCCCGTTCAGTACATCGTGTTAATACATACATATACACACATCAGAAACAATAAACATATTACCAAACATTCTGTGAGATAAACATCGACATTTCCTCCTTTACACAATTAGTATTGTACCAGACGTACATTAATACCTTTATGACCTAGGTATACTGTATAGACAATTTGCAAGAGACATGCAGATAATTCAACAAAAAATTACAGTCTTGGTGCAAAATTCTTATATCTCTCAAGAATATCATCAACCTTTCAGTTGTGACACATCCAGGCTATTTGTTCAGGAACAGTCCTTATCTCAGTGTTTCTATATACATTAATCAACGGATAATCAAGAATATAATGGGCAAGGGTGTGAGACCTTAACATACCACATTGTTTGCACTTCATGTCATTATCATCAACACCTATCCCATATTTCCAGTAATATTTGTTCCCAAGCCTGAGCCGCATGTACACAGAGTCACTCCAAGCATTTCTCCTTTTACCATAAGTGAAATGGGGGTTTTGACTCACATACATGTAGTGTTGCATGGTTTGACTTCTCTCATACATTATACTTCTCCTCTCCACTTCTGCCTGTGCCTAAAAATTTCTGATTTTGCTTCTGAGTTGTCTCATTGTGAATTCACATTCAATGTCAACTTGTGGTTTTGATGAGGCACGTTTGGCCAAGTCATCCGCCACTTCGTTGAGCACTATTCCAACATGAGATGGAATCCACATGAATTTCACACTATGACCTCTCAGCTGTATCTCAGTTATCCTTTTCTTACAATCCTCAACTATGGACATGAAGACTGGGTTTCGACTGTTTAAGGAATCAAGTCCTCCTCGGCTATCGACAAATTCAAAAACATTTTTGTCGTCATGACACACTTCCTCCAAACACGCCCGAATGGCCTGCAGTTCAGCTTGTGTGGATGATATATAATTACTACGTCAAAGTTCAATTATCCTGTCCATAGTCCCAAACTCGGTATATTCCCTTATTAGGACACCGCACCCTGCCCTGCCATCCTCCGCCACCGACCCGTCACATTATACATGTAAACTGTTGCCTCTTGGTAACCGAGATATCATGCTTCCATACAAACACCGTAATTGTCCCGGTTCATGATGAATCTTTTTCACCTTGAGGGGTACAATTTCAACATCTATTTTCTGTACTTTCCAGGGAGCAGACCTATTACACTGGTGAGAGGGTTTACAGCAGTCAAGTACATCGTATTCCCTGAGGTAATGAGCTAATTCCCTCGTGTAGCGTGTCTCCCTCAGTTTCCTGGAAGTGTGTACTTCACTTAAGCAGGTCTGAACACTCTGAAACGTCTCATCCCCTCCTTTTCTCCGCATGAAATGAATAGATACTCTAGTGTTAATGTCACGGACTCTATCATACACACTCTGTAAATTTAATTCCATTCTCATTATTTCAATCATTGCATTTCTTTGACATCCAAGAATAATCCTCATAGCATCGTTCTGTATCAGCTCTATTTTTTTTAATTCTGCCTTGGCCTGTGTAAGACAATACGGGTGTTGCGTAGTCTATCAGGGACCGAACAGCGCTTATGTATAACATCCGCAAGATGGGTACCCCAACACCTTTACCAGAAAGGGCCAGTGGTTTTAGAGGATGCAGACGGGCTTTACATAAGGTGCTGATATGATTTAATTCAACATTTTTACTCTCACATGTGTATCCAACATACATGCCCAGATACTTGTACTTCTGAACACGGCTCAGTTCCACACCATTTAGATTAAGTGTTATATTTCTTCGTTTCCTATACTCATATTTGGTTGTGTCTGCATTTTTAACTAAGCCTAACTTGTGACAGGTTGTACCAAATATATTAAGAGCAGTTTGTATTTTGTTCCCAGAAGTACCTTGTATAAGAATGTCATCAGCATATATGATCGTCGTGACCCCTGTAGGATACATCTCTGATGTTAATCTGTTCATTAATACATTGAATAAGGTGGGACTTAAAACTCCCCCTTGGGGGGTACCTAACTGAAACATCCGTTCCTCAGACATGTATCCCTGGAAATACACCTGACCTTTTCTGCCTTGTAGATCAAATTGACTTTAGATTTGACTTTATCAAATGCTCCTTGCAGATCAACAAAAACTCTAAAATTGTCATCCACATTAGACAAACACTTTAAGAGACAATCCGCAGTACTTTTGCCTTTGAAAAAACCAAAGAGATTACTGGACATGTTATCACCTACAAGGTAGAGTAGCCTATTTAACAAAATCCTTTCCATCATTTTACAAAAGCAGGATATTAAGGAGACAGGCCTGTATCCTCCGTCTGACATAGGGACAGGAATGATGACAGCCTCTTTCCATTTTCTTGGTAACTTTCCCTCTCTATAACTCATATTAAACAAATCAAGTAAGGGACTAGGTTTCATACCGGCTAAATAATTAAGAATGTCATACGTTACGCCATCTTTCACCGGAGCAGTAGAACTGCCACTTTTTATAGCATCCAGTAGCTCATCGGGAGTTATCTCAGTTCATGTTACAGATCTTGTATTAATGGCACATAAAGTTACTCCATTTCTAATATTTTCCCATGACTCAATGGTGACTCTTGTGTCTTCAGGTAAGGACTCCATTCCAGCAGCACTAGCTCATTTATCTACTAACTCAATAGCAACCTTCCCTGGATCTGAGTGAGCAATGATTTTGGTCTTACAACTCCTGATTTCATTTACTGCTCTCCATATGTCTTTAAGATTTTTAGGATTACCAATGGACTGAGCAAAGTCTTGCCAGTATCTGTCCTGCGCCTCCTTCCTCACCTGACTACATTCCCTAGTCACTTCCAACATTGTATTTTTCTCTTCATGCCTCATTCCATTTTTAACCAATTTTTATGTGCACTCCGTAGCATTCTCTCCCACCCCTTAACTTGCTGATCATTGGAATATTTAAATTTCTTAGGTCCATGCGTCTTGCTTTCCCTGCCCCCGTTATTTTCCCTCTGTACTAATTTCTCTATGTTCTCGACCATGTCCTCGTAAAAACCATCAACGCAGAGCGGCGTGTATTGTTGATACCAATCTCCCATATTTTGAATACAATAATTTTTCATATCTTTATTAATAGTTAGCCTTTTCCTTTGAAAGTGAACTTGTTTTTTTCCCCAGTGGTAATTCAACGTTCAAGGCAAAGTGGTCACTAAGTAGTTCCTGAACAACCCGAGCCTCCCCCACTAATCCCCTGAGAGTTTAAAATACAGGCATAGTCAAGCCGTCCTCCCCTGATGTGAGTTGGTTCATTGTTTCCCAAGAGACAGGTATCTGGATGATCTTGCAGGAACTGTAACCACTTGACCCCATTAGCATTAATACCACCCACTGTCCCAAGGCTTGTGTGCCGAGCATTAGGGTCCCCAATGACCAGTGAAGGATTAGTATAAATGCAGTCAGGTAGATAATGAGAGTCGAAGCAGTTCCTGGATACATACAAATTAACTACAATAAATTCCCCTTCCCTTAAGATTTCTCTGTTAAGTACCACGAGGGCAGTTTTCACTCCTGTAAGGTTATCACTTCCTTCAGATGAATGTTCTTGGTGTCACTGGAAATTAAAGCTTATACATGGTCACTCGGGGTCACTTGAGGTGAAGGTCTATATAATACTTGGTGAGTCTTGACTAACTAGGAAGAGTCACGGCCTCAGAGTGGGGTCTGCCGCCGGTGGCCTGACACTGACAGCTCGAGCCAAACGTAGAGCACGATTCTTCCTTATTTTTCATCGTATGTCTGGAAAAGTATTATAATTGACTACTAATGATATTTATTCTGTTGGATTATTATGGAAGTTTATTGTGGTGAATTATTATTAGATTTGAATTTATATTGAAGGTGATTTTGGTAAATAATTGAAGTTATTGTGGGAAATAAACATGGAGGGTCACTGTTTAGGGTTATTATGGAGGTTTATTCGTGAAGGTTATTGTGATGAATTATTATGAAGGAGTATTGTGCTTGATGATTATTGAGGGTTATTTTGGTGGTTTATTAAGGAGGATTATTGTAGGTTATGATTATGGAAGGTGATTATTGTGGGTTATGATTATGGAAGGTGATTGTTGTGTGTTGTTAGAGAGAGTTATTGTTGATTATTATTATAGAGGTAATTGTTGAGTATTATTATTAACATATATGGGGTTATTGTTGTGGATTACTCTTAAGGGTTATTGTGAAGAATTATTTTGATGATTATCCTGTTGGAAAATTATGGAGGATTATTGTTATAGATTATTATTTAACGTTATCGTTGAGGATGATTATAAAGGGTTATTGTTGAATTTTATTATTAAAGGTTAATGTTCAAGTTTATTATTAAAGGTTAATGTTGAAGTTTATTATTAAAGGTTAATGTTGAAGTTTTTTATTGAAGGTTAATGTTGAAGTTTATTATTAAAGGTTAATGTTGAGGTTTATTGTGGGGCTTATTTTGGTGGATTATGTTGTAGGTTTACTGTGCTGGATTATTAAGGACGTAAGACGATGCTTGTTCAAGAACTAAACCCTGTGGTTCTCCACTAGTAACTCTCCTCCAGTCAGACACATTGTCTCTGATTAACGCCTTCATCAATCTGTCAGTTAGAACATTTTTCATCCATGACAGAAGTCTCCCTGTCACCCCGCTGGCATGTTCCAGGTTCCAGAACCGCCTCTTATGTAGGACTCTGTCAAAAGCCGTTTTTTTTAGGTCCAGAGAAAGACAGTCAACCCAGGCACCGCTTTCCTATATTATCTCTGTGGCTCTATCTTAAAAAGTAAGTAGATTTGTTACACAGGATCATCCGGTTCGAAAATCACTTTTTTTGTCCATTATTATGTCATTACTCTCGAGGTGTTCAATCCATATAGCTTTAACTATTTTTTCTAGTGTTTTGACTACCTCGCTTGTTAATGACACGGGTCAATAATTTAGAGGATCCTCTCGACTATTATTTTCATAGATTGGTACTATGTTTGCCTTTTCCATATATCTGCTAAGATTCCTGTGCACAAGGATTTCTGAAATATTAATTGGAGTGAAATGTTCAGCTAAGATGCACATTCGCGCAGCAAAGCCAACTGCTTTATTTCTTCCTAACCCTTTGAGTAATTTTTTCACTTTGCCTTGAGATACCTATGGATATACCGAACATCCCCTTCCCTCATTCTTGTGGCCTGCTTGACGTGTTGATACATGAATGTCTCCAGAATGAAGCTTACAAATCTGATTGTCGAAATGTTCTCCGTTCTTGCTTCGTACGCCTCCCAGTCTATTGGTTTGTAGTTGAAGTTCCCAAGTACCAACAATCGTCATTTATCTTTTTCTGTTTTTATTATAATCTTTCTTATGACCGTCATGAGGCCCCTTTCGTTGTCAAAGAGTTCCTCCTTAGTCCGTGTGTTACTTGCTGATGGGATGGGTAACCTGGGATGACTCAGAGGTCATAACAATCGTGTCAGGAGTGATTGCTTTCATTCTTACCATAACAGGAGTGTTGTATTAAAATTTCTCTGTTAAATACCATGAGGACAGTTTTCACTCCTGTAAGTTCTTGGTGTCACTGGAAATTAAAGTGTATACATGGTCTCTCCGGGTCGCTTGAGGGGAAGGTCTATATAATACTTGGCGAGTCTTGACTAATTAGGAAGAGTCACGGCCTCAGAGTGAGGTCTGCCGACGATGGCCGGACAGTCATCCGCTCGAACACTAGACATGAGATACTCTTCCTTTTTCTTTTTTCAACCTATAAATATAAATTTCAAACACAGGAAATCAATTAATAAGTAAACACAAGGAGCTGTAACATGGTTCCATATTAAAAAGTAATCTCGTAATATTTCATATGGAAAATTTTTTATTTCATATTCAATAACAAAGAAACGGGTCGCAATATCACATACTGATGTTGAGAAAGATTATTACGAAAGATAAGTCGACCAAGCCAGAACTCTGCTGAATTTATGAAATGTTCTGGAATCCCCAAACTGGAGCCCAATCATGGTTTTACAGGAAACCCGACCACACTCTGACCTTCGGTAATGACGATCACACTCTTACAATAGACTCAGATCACAATGAAGTCAAAATGTCGTGATATATCAACGAAAATCATTTTGAGACAATGGAGTGACTTGAACTCCACAAGTCACTACATTACTCCAAAATTATTTTCATTGATATATATAGATATTGTAATTTTAGTGTGATGTGTATTATTGTGAGGAATTTTTAAGAAAGGTTATTTTAGTAAATATTTTTGAAAGTTAAAGTGGTGAATTATTATTAATAGTGTTAGTAGCAATTATTAGAAGATTATTTCAGTAGATTATTTTGAAGGGTTATTGTGGAGCCATCTTCACGAACACTTCTTCCTTTTTCTAATTTCAATCTATAAATATTAATTCCAAACACAGGAAATTAATAAATAGGTAGACACAAGGAGCTGCAACACAGTTCCATATTATAATTTTGTTCACATAAAATTTCATATGGATAAGTATTATTTCTTTTTCAACAACAAAGAAACGGGTTGCATTAACACATACTGATGTTGGGAAAGACAATTACGAAAGATAAGTCGACCAAGCCAGAACTCTACTGAATTTAATTTAAGGTTGTGGCGGGCACAAACCGGAGCCAACCAGGGTTTTACTCCCAACCCGACCACACTCAGGCCTTTGGTAATGACGTTCACACTCTTACAATAGACTCAGATCACAATGAAATCACAATGACGTGATAAATCAATAAATATAATTTTGAGGCAATGGAGTGATTTGAACTCCACAAGTCACTACATTACCTCAAAATTATTTCCATTGATATATGATGCTATTGTGATTTTACTAAAATGAGGGTTATTGTGGTGAATTTTAATTAAGGGAGGGTTATTGTAGTAACTAATTTTGAAGGTTAAAGTGGTTAATTATTGTTAATAGTGTTAGTGGTAATTATTTAGAAGGTTATTTTAGAAGATTATTTTAAAGCGTTATTGATGTGGATTAATTCCTAAGGATATTGTGGTTGATTATTATGGAGGTTTATTTTGGTGGATTATTACGGAGAGTTATTGTTGTAGATTATTGAGGAGGGCTATTGTTGTTTAATATAATTGAGGTTTATTGTGGTGGCTTATTAAGAAGGGTTAATATGAGGAATTATTATAGTGAGTTATTGTGGGGGATTATTGTTGATATTTATTTTGGTTATTGTGGTTATTGTTTTGGATTATTATGGAGGATTATTCTCTTGTATTATTGTGGAGGGCATAATGAGAAGGGTTAATGTGGGGAATTATTATAGAGAGTTACTGTGGGGGATTATTGTTGATATTTATTTTGGTGAATTAATATGGAGGGTTATTTTCATATATCATGTAGGAGGTTATTGTAAGAAATTATATTTGTGATTTATTGCGGATGGTTATTATGGTGAGTTATTATGGATGATTATTAAGTGGATTATTATATTGCATATTATGGATTTTATTGGGGTGAATTATTATAATGAAATATTTTGTTGGATTATTATAGAGGGTTATTGTTGAGGCTTATTATGAACAGTAGCTGTTGAAGATTACTATGAGAGGTAGTGTTGTGGATTCATATGAAAGGTTATTGTGTTGGAATATTATGGAGAATTATTCTCTTGTATTATTGTGGAGGGGTTTTGGAGCCTTATTATGAAGGATTACTTTGGAGGATTTTTATTCAGGGTTATAGTGCTGGATTATTATTAAGTGTTATAGTTGAGGATTATTATGCACGGTTATTATTGTGGCAAATATCTGGAGAGTTATTTTTGTGATTATTCTGGAGAGTTATTTTGAATGAATATTGCGGAGGACTATTCTTGTGGATTATTAGGTATATTTATTGTAGTAGATAATTATTGATGGTTATTATAAATAGTTATTATTATGGACATTTCTTCTGTGGGATTTTTATTTAGAGTTATTGTGTTGGATTACTATTTAGAGTTATTTTGTTGGATTATTACAAAACGTTATATTGGTAGATTAATATGGAGTATTATTTTTGAGGATTATAGTAGAAGGCTGTTTTCGTGGATTATTAAGATAAGTTATTTGCGTGGATAATTTACAAATGGAATGCATTTGGAAGTGAAGTGGTGGAGGCAGACACCAAACAGTGTTATAAATGTAGATATGATGGAGCCCAATAGGCCCACAAACATGTGAATCAGCTGATTGACAGTTGAGAGCGGAACCAAGGAGTAGATACTCAACCCCCCCCCCCCACCTCGAATCACAACTACGTAAGTACATTATTCAAGACCGCTTGGTTGTCAGACAAGCAGCTCGATCGTTTACATGACCACACTTGGTCGTCAGATAAGCAGCTCCACAGTATACTTGACCACGTGGTTGCCACACAAGCTAATTACAAAAAAAAAATATGACCTTGTTGATGCAGGAGCAGCCACTCCACATGACCACGTGACTGTCAGTCCAGAGAGCTCTACAGTATACATGACTGTGTGATCACGTGGCTCCCTGACAATAAACTGGTTAAGTGATATCAAGTGAAACTAGATATCCCGTAATATCATGAACAGTGATTAAGACTGATATCTTAATAAAAAGAGTAAATCCTTTGAGTGTGTATTAATTGTAATATAAGTAAACACACACACGGGTGACCTCTGATGACCCAGAGGTCATAACAGTCGTGTCACGAGTGATCGTACCGTTCTTACCAAAACAGGAGTGTTGTATTAGGATTTCTCTGTTAAGTACCATGTGGTCAGTTTTCACTCCTGTAAGGTTATCACTTCCTTCAGATGAATGTTCATGGTGTGACTGGAAATTAAAGCGGATACATGGTCTCTCAGGGTCACTTGAGGTGAAGGTCTATATAATACTTGGTGAGTCTTGACTAATTCGCAAAACACCGCTCTTGTGCCAGGTAAGTCCACTACAGGCTCACCATAGCCCGTGCTACTTGCCCCGCTCCTGTGCCAGGTAAGTTATGGGCTCACCATAGTCCGTGCTACTTTGAACTTGTTCTGAGTAACTAAATCTATAACAACAACAACAACTTGACTAATTAGGAAGAGTCACGGCCTCGGAGTGGGGTCTGCCGCCGGTGGCCGGACGGTCGTCAGCTCGAGCCCAAACTAGTTTACAATTCTTCCTTTTTGTTTTTTTCATCCTATGTCTGGAAAAGAATTTATATGGATTACTATGTAAGATTATTCTGTTGGATTATTATGGAAGTTTATTGTGGTGAATTATTATTAGAATTGAATTATTATTGAAGGTGATTTTGGTAGATTATTGAAGCTATTGTGGGAAATAAAAAGCGAGGGTCATTTTTTAGAGTTATTATGGAGCTTTTTTATAACTATTATAAAATTAATTGTAATATATATAACATATATATATTAATTAATTAATATATATATGTTATATATACATATATATATATATATATATATATATATATATATATATATATATATATATATATATATATATGTCGTACCTAGTAGCCAGAACTCACTTCTCAGCCTACTATGCAAGGGCCGATTTGCCTAATAAGCCAAGTTTTCATGAATTAATTGTTTTTCGACTACCTAACCTACCTAACCTAACCTAACCTAACTTTTTCGGCTACTTAACCCAACCTAACCTATAGAGATAGGTTAGGTTAGGTTAGGTAGGGTTGGTTAGGTTCGGTCATATATCTACGTTAATTTTAACTCAATGAACAAAAATTGACCTCATACATTATGAAATGGGTAGCTTTATCATTTCATAAGAAAAAATTTAGAGAAAATATATTAATTCAGGAAAACTTGGCTTGTTAGGCAAATCGGGCCATGCATAGTAGGCTGAGAAGTGAGTTCTGGCTACTAGGTACGACATATATATATATATATATATATATGTATATATAATATATATATATATATATATAATATATATATATATATATATATATATATATATATATATATATATATATATATATATATATATATATATATATATATATGTGTGTGTGTGTGTGTGTGTGTCGTACCTAGTAGCCAGAACGCACTTCTCAGCCTACTTTGCAAGGCCCGATTTGCCTAATAAGCCAAGTTTTCATGAATTAATATTTTTCGACTACCTAACCTACCTAACCCAACCTAACCTAACTTTTTCGGCTACCTAACCTAACCTAACCTATAAAGATAGATTAGGTTAGGTTTGGTAGGGTTGGGTAGGTTCGGTCATATATCTACGTTAATTCTAACTCCAATAAAAAAAAATTGACCTCATACATAATGAAATGGGTAGCTTTATCATTTCATAAGAAAAAAATTAGAGAAAATATATTAATTCAGGAAAACATATTAATTCAGGAAAACCCGTGAAGAGCATCTCAGGGTATTGGTGGTCTGGCCGTTCAGAATAATGGAATTTCTTTCATAGGACTTAACCAAGAATATTCTAATAAGGCGGGAGTTTTTCTCCCGGCGATATTAAAGTTCCTCTCCTACCGACACATAAATTTTCTAACGCAACGAGAATCGCATCTATAAAAGCATATTGATCGAATAAGAAACAGTAAGTTTTTTCCCCTGAGGTGGAACCATTTTCTGGACACCTGGGCGGGATAATGAGGGAGTTTGGCAGTAACTGTCCCTCCAAAATTTGATGGTAGCGCGTTACAGTGAAGACCGCCGTTCTCTTCCTATTTCCTCAAAATACACTCCACTTTTTTGTGTATTATTATATCCTGCCCTGAGGACGGTAGAGAGATGGGCGAGGAGGGAGGACGCGGACAGAGCCCCATCCCTGTCGCGTGAGAGACACTGGTTACCTCGGTGTTGGAGGTGGTGATGGCGCCTCCCGCTGCAGTGCTGCTGCGAGCGTGGTGGGGAGGGAAGGGAGAGGAACAGCTATACACCCGCCAGGGAAGGGGAATGATACAGTTATGGGGGAAGGGGAAAGGTGTTAAAGGAGGGAATAAGAGGGCGAGGAGGCGTGGCAGGGAGCTATGAGAGGGCGAGGAGGCGTGGCAGGGAGCTATGAGAGGGCGATGAGGTGTGGCAGAGAGGTATACGAGGGCGAGGAGGTTTGGCAGGGAGGTATAAAAAAAGCGAGGAGGTGGGGCAGGGAGGTATAAAAAAAGCGAGGAGGTGTGGCAGGGAGGTATAAGAGGGCGAGAAGGTGTGGCAGGGAGCTATATGAGGGCGAGGGGGTGTGGCAGAAAGGTATAAGAGGGCGAGGATGTGTGGCAGGGAGGTATAAGAGGGCGAGAAGGTGTGGCAGGGAGCTATGAGAGGGCGAGGAGGTGTGGCAGAGAGGTATAAGAGGGCGAGGAGGTGTGGCAGGGAGGTATAAAAGAGCGAGGAGGTGTGGCAGGGAGGTATAAAAGAGCGAGGAGGTGTGGCAGGGAGGTAGAAGAGGGCGAGGAGGTGTGGTAGGGAGGTATAAGAGAGCGAGGAGGGTTGGCAGGGAGGTATAAGAGGGCGAGGAGGTGTGGCAGGGAGGTATAAGAGAGCGAGGAGGGTTGGCAGGGAGGTATAAGAGGGCGAGGAGGTGTGGCAGGAAGGTATAAGAGAACGAGGAGGTGTGGCAGGGAGGTAGAAGAGGGCGAGGAGGTGTGGTAGGGAGGTATAAGAGAGCGAGGAGGGTTGGCAGAGAGGTATAAGAGGGCGAGGAGGTGTGGCAGGGAGGTATAAGAGAGCGAGGAGGGTTGGCAGGGAGATATAAGAGGGCGAGGAGGTGTGGCAGGAAGGTATAAGAGAACGAGGAGGTGTGGCAGGGAGGTATAAGAGGGCGAGGAGGGTTGGCAGGGAGGTATAAGAGAGCGAGGAGGTGTGGCAGGGAGGTATAATAGGGCGAGGAGGTGTGGCAGGGAGGTATAAGATGGCGCGGAGGTGTGGCAGGGAGGTATAAGAGAGCGATGAGGTTTGGCAGGGAGGTATAAGAGGGCGAGGAGGTGTGGCAGGGAGGTATAAGAGGGCGAGGAGGTTTGGCAGGGAGGTATAAGAGAGCGAGGAGGTGTGGCAGGGAGGTATAAGAGGGCGAGGAGGTGTGGCAGGGAGGTATAAGAAGGCGAGGAGGGTTGGCAGGGAGGTATAAGAGAGCGAGGAGGTGTGGCAGGGAGGTATGATAGGGCGAGGAGGTGTGACAGGGAGGTATAAGAGGGCGAGGAAGTGTGGCAGGGAGGTATAAGAGAGCGATGAGGTGTGGCAGGGAGGTATAAGAGGGCGAGGAGGTGTGGCAGGGAGGTATAAGAGGGCGAGGAGGGTTGGCAGGGAGGTATAAGAGAGCGAGGAGGTGTGGCAGGGAGGTATAAGAGGGCGAGGAGGTGTGGCAGGGAGGTATAAGAGAGCGAACAGGTGTGGTAGGGAGGTATAAGAGGGCGAGGAGGTGTGGCAAGAAGGTATAAGAGGGCGAGGAGGTGTGTGGCAGGAAGGTAAGGGAGGGCGAGGTGTGACAGGTGGTAATGAGGGGGCAAGATGGGCTGAGGCGGGGAAAGTTATAGTGAAAGTGAAACGAGCATGAGTGCGAACGTGAAACACGGCAGTGAACGGGCTAAAGCAAGATGATGAGTAAGGGTGAAAGTGACACGGAGAAATTAACAGGTTGATAATTTTTTTTTATTATTAGGTTTTGCCATTTCTATTTTGATCTGCTAGTTTGGAATCTAAACTTTTTTGGATCTAAATTTTTGTTTGTGGCCACATTATTTTGGGTATTTAATTTCTTTTGTTTTTACATGCATCAAAATGTTCGGAATTTGATGAGGAGCTTGAAAATAATATTTCTACTTTGTTCGAATTCAAATGTAATATAAGTGTAACACTGATTTTAGTGCAGTTTAGATCGATTTACAGTGAACAGTAAAGTGCATTAACTAAGAATTTTTCATAAGTTTGGAAATATTCTTCTTTTTATTAATACATGAGGTACATCTGCATTTGTGCAGCTACTCTAGACTATATGAAGGGGAGTACAGTGTGTCAAAAAAGCTAAATACGTGTTGCTAAAAATTCCCCATCACACAGGATGGTTAGTCATACAGAGGCATGTGATAGGCAGTCTGCACTGGCAGACTCCAGATGCATTTTGAGGATATCATTAACACAAGATTGAATAAGGTAGCAGTGGTAATTAAAGTCCCCATCTCGCAGGATGGTTAGTCATACAGGGCCATATGTTTAGTAACCTGCACTGGCAAATTTTGGGTGCAATATGAGGATATCTTTAAGAACATGTGAGTGAATAAAATAATTGCAAAGCTCCAGGTACCTCATGCCAACTGGTCTGAAAGGTCTAATAACTGGGCATTCGGTGATGTACTGTGGGAGATCATGCCGCAGTTCCTGCTCACAGAGTTTGCACCTGGAGTGCTCAGGATTGGGAGATCCGTCACCTGAAGCCACATGCCACAGGTAACGGTAACCCAACCTGATCCTGGTCACCCCTGTGTCGCACAGTCTGGTGGACGTTTTGTGATGCCCATAGATATAGGTTTCAGATCAGAACAAATCATAACTTTTAATACTAGTTCTTTCAGGTCGTTGGGAGTCAGTAATTTCTTTCCTATCAGACCTGAGTGTTTAGACCAATACAGTTTTTACATAAGAGATGGGGATACCTAGATCTAATTCAACTTCATCTTTGTTGCACGCTAATTTGGCTGCAATGTCTGACTCATTATGATGGGTTATATTTATGTGACAAGGTATCCATATAAAAGAGATTCGAGACCCTTTACTCTCTGCAGCAATTAGATCATTTATAAATGGAAGTATGAGGTTCTTGCTATCGATCTTCCAGGAGAAGTTTTCGATTGCTTGAAGAACAGACTTTGAATCACAAAATATTATTCTTCCTTCAATGTTTTTTAGTGTGATGATTGCTTGTTGTAGTGCTGCTAGTTCTGCTTGTGTGGAGGTTAGCCAGTTGTTTAACCTGACATTGACAGTCTTTGTGCAAATATTATTTCTATAAAACCTACATGTTGCTGCAGTCCGTCCAGTACAAGATTGGACTGAGCCGTCGTTGTAGACACAGTGCTCATGAGATCTTAAATTCTCGATGGAGGAGGCAATTGTTTCGAGTGTTACAGCCTTGAGAAGAGCAAGATTCTCATTATCTTTCTTTGTGACAGGTGTGTATGATACTTGAATGGTGGGGTACAGATAAAGAGGAATATCAGAGGCAGGTAGATTGCACTTAAAAGGAATGTAGAGTTTAATGAGATTTTAGGCATTTTTTCTCAGCTATTTATCATAAAAGGAGTGAGTTGGTATGTCGGCACCAGTCAATAGGGTGTTAACAGCACTCAATAATTTGTCTCTTAGGAATGCAGGAGATGTAGGGTCACTCTTGACTTTAAGGCAAAAGGTACAATTGACGTGCATGATTCTCTCTAGTATGGTTGGAAGCTTCAGTTTTCCCTCATGTTGATGATTCTTGTGAATCTTGGAAATATTCGGCCTGTAGTAATTGTTAAAAGTCTACGGTGTATGCAACTATAATTTCACTACATCAAGAATTATCGAAGTTTGGATTGCTGGTTCAGCCGTGACGACGAGCGGACGTCTGGACACTTGCTCCGCCTGAGGGCCGCCGAAACACATTTCGTTTCGCGGTGTTACCCATAGGGTCTAATACTGCCGTTTGGCGTTTCTGTTCAACGGTCCGGTTTGTACGACGCCTGGCACATATCCCATCTGGGATAACAGGATATCTTCTCGAGGTTATCTTAAGATGATTTCGGAGCTTACCGTCCCCGCGGCCCGGTCCTCGACCAGGCCTCCTTTTTGTTACACACCCCCAGGAAGCAGCCTGTATTAGCTGTCTAACTCCCAGGTACAAATTTACTGCAGATAGTGGCAAGATTTTGAACGTTTTCTGGCTGGTCCTTCGGGTGGGTTGATGTTGTTCGACGAGAGGTACCGGGAGTTGGCGGATCTTGGTGGTCTTGTGTGGCCTCAGACTTGGTAAGCGGCTGGCTTCTGTTCTGCCGGGGGGAAGGGGGCACTGGATGATCTTTTGCGTAAGTTAGGGGCCAAGTTTTTGCTTTGCTACCCATTGTTCTCCGTGAGGGGCGTGGCCGGTGCTTGCCTTCATGGGAAACTCTTAGGGTTCCCCAATCATCTTCTCATCAATGTATTAGTTTCCGCCGACCGGCAATATTCATTAAACAATAAGGCTTTACGATTTACTCTTCCAAGGTACGCCGGAGCGCATCCGATCCCTCGATCGTCGTCGCCCCTAAATAAGGATGTCATGTATAGTGACCAGCCGTCGACAACTATTGGGGCAAATCTGTGTAAAGTTTATTAATGTAATAAGGAATCGACTTTAATCCTAAATTCGTTAAACATTACTGGAATATGTTTTGCTTGCTTGGAACATTTGAGCGACTGTAGTGTTCATGGACCAGTGTCATCGATGGTGATGCTTTGCTGTGCTTACAGGTTATCTGAGTTTAACTGAGAGCCACTAACACTAGTGGTCTCGACGAGGACAGGAAGCCGGCGGCTTGTGGAAGGTCCGCTCCCTTTGCCCAGATGACAATTCTTATCGAGGTTAAGTAAGTAATTATCAAAAGAAGGCACTAAGCCGGGAAGGCTATGTATCACCATCATATGTGTGGGATAATCATAGGGCGCTAAATACTAAGGATGCCACTATGAGGATAGAAACGTCTAAGGTGAAAGATATCAAAGGTATCCGTTTCACCTAGAATTCTATCGAGAGACAAGTGACCGCGAGGGACGGTTGGAAAGCAAGACACGTGTTCGTCCGGGAAGTCCGGACATTTTAAAAGGCAAGATCGTGGGAGGGACAATGCACTGTCGACAATAGGGAGCAGGGCGGTGCTTCATTAGGTGTCCTTGAGTTATGCGTGTATGGCTAATGGCCTGTCGAGGATAGATTCTGATTTTCTGAGGTGTTGTGAGCTGATTCGTCATTTCCTGAGGACCATTAAATTTTCAGCGACGATTGAAAGCTCAGTCATATAATGGGTTCATGAAGTGTTTCCTCGCTCTGAGGTTGTCACCACCGCTGGCCACATGATGGTCTGCTTCAAATCCCCTCCTTCCATACTACTCTTTTTTAATAAATGACTTCTATTCCTTGTCTTTCTTTCCCGAGCTTTAACTTTATATATTGTTACCAGGTTTTGGCCAATGGTCCCAGTAGATTTATATATGACTTGCAAGACTGGTATGGATTTAATCGCATGAAGGTTGCTAGGCTGCAAATACCCGCAAGAGAGAGGCATTTCAATACACTATGCACATGCAGCATGGCAATTCTGATGGACACATTTCTAGGGTTAAGGAACAATTATTATACATTATTTATATAACTGTAACTATTTAAGAATTATAACCCTCTTTCTTTGCATTAACGATAAATAATAAAATTGTTCTTTTAAAATAATGACATTACTCACTGTGGCAAAAGTGATATTGCTTAATCTCCTCTCAAAGTGCAGACCTTGACTCAGCGGCAAATTAAAGGCAGGAAAAAAAGTATATGAGTGTAGAAGAACAATGTGACATGACCACTAAGTATCGGAAAGTGTAGCACTGAAGTTTAATTTGAAAATAAAGTAATGGTGACAAATTGTTTTACTTAAGCATGTAAAAATCATAAAATAGTTGAAGTATGAACATAGGAGAATATATTAAATTTATGTTAAAGCTTGCTTACCATCCAGAAAGTTAGTTAGTTGCTTAATGCACAAATATAACACTTAAATTGATGATTTTTTCATCTTAACTATATATTATACTTTCGTAAATATCGTATACAGTACTTAAATTTTGTTTGACTTATTTGATAATATAGATTAAAACATATTCTAACGTTACATAATCTAGTACTATATAATATTATCGTATAATTTTGTCAAACTTTAATTTAAAGTCAAACCTTAAATTTTTCAGTGAGGTACAAATAATTCCTGTACCAAAGTGTACAATGCCTTTGACAAAGTATTTCAGTTACAATATTCATACTCAGGAAGTGGCAGGGAATTGTATGCAAAGTATTCCATTGCGTGTTAAGTACAGTAATGCCATTGGTGTGCTGACTGTAACTGGACGAATAGAATCAAACCATACATCCTCCATTATTTATGAATGCAGAGAATATTCAAGAAGTATTCTAAATAAATTTATATTGAAATAGAGTATACTGTACTGTAAGGAAAGCCACATCATAATTACTTTCTACTAGTAGTAGTAGTAGTGTCACTTACCCTTCATTATAAGTTCTAATTCAAACTTTTCATAATTTGTCATAACATAAATTTCAAACTCAGGAAATAATTTAATGAACAAACAAAAGGAGCTGCAATACAGTTCCATATTTCAATTTGTCCTCATAATATCTCATATGGGAAAATAATATTTCATATTCAGTAAATGAAAAAAAAACCGGTTGCAATAACACATACTTGAGAAAAATTATTACGAACGATAAATAGACCAAGCCAGAACTCTACTGAATTTAATGGGAGGTTCTAGAGGCCCCAAACCGGACCCCATCTAGGGTTTTACAGTCGACACTACCACACTCAGGCCTACGGTAATTGCGTTCACACTCTTAAGCCGCACTCAGATCGCGGTGAAATTGAACCCGTTCTCGCACTTGCTTATAGTCAATATCTTGCTTATGAATAAGTGGAAATGTGGCATATTAATTTAATGTGAATATTTGAGTTTACCTTGAAAAGCTGAATATAAAACCAAAACCTAACCTAACCTTCTTAGTATGTTAAGATATTACAATTAGTACTGAACCTATACATATATTGATATTACAGTTTTATAAAAAAAAATAAAAAAATAAAAATATTTAAATAAATTGTAAAGTAACTCAGGATATTGTCAAATTTTGTATAAAATCTCTATTGTTTAATAAAACTGAGAAAAAAAGTTAGTGCCTTGAAAGAAATATAGCTTGGAATATGTCACATACGTACTAATTTATAAGCGAAATAGTGACTATAAGCAATATTTCATATATGTGCTGTCTTGTGTGAGAGCAGGTTGTGAAATCATAATGACGTCATATATCAATGGATATCATTTTGAGGCATCGGAGTAAATTTAACTCTTCAAGTCACAACAATACCTCAAAATTATTTCCATTCGTACATGATGCTATTGGGATTTCACTGTGATGAGAGTTATTGTTCTGAATTTTAAGGCAGGGTTATTGCAGTAAATAATTTTGAAAGTTATAGTGGTGAATTATGATTAATACTTTTAGTGGTAATTATTTTGAAGATTATTTTGAAGGGTTATTGCGGAGGATTAATTCAGAGTGTGATGGTGGTAGATTATTATGGAGATTTCATTTTGTGGATTATTATTGAAAGCTATTGTTATTAGTTATTATGGCTGTTTATTGTTATTGGTTATTTTAGCAGGTTATTGTGGTGGATTAATACGGAGGGTTATTGTGGTGGATTATTGCGACAGTTATTGTTGATTAATATAATGGAGGATTATTTTTAAATTTTAAATTAAAATTATTTAACTAAAATTAAATTAAAATTAAATTAAATTAAAAATCATTTTTTTATTCAAGAAAAGTACATACATTTATGAAGAGTTACAAACATACTGTTGGATTTATAGATAGAGATAGTACATACAAAACCTAAAGCCACTAATATGCATAGCGTTTCGGGCAAGGTGTGGGGGTAAAAACACTTAGACTAAAACTTAATAGTAATTGGAATTAAAGTATAAATTATGTTGAAAAAAGGAAAAAGGGGGGGGGGGGAACATGGCAGAAATCAGTAATTATACAAGTTGGTAAACAAGCAACATTGTTTCAAATAGCAAGACATGGAATGACATTTAGGGGGTAAGCTAGGTTACATGGAGTTAATTAGGTAGTAGTTAATTTTACTCTTAAACTGGTTGAGAGAGGTACAGCCTTTGACATGATTGAGGAGGTCATTCCACATTCTGGATCCCTTGATTTTTACAGCATTTCTAATTTTAAATATATAGAGTACACATGAGAGGATGTGCAGTAACTTAATATCTAACATATTCAAAGATTTGAGTATGGGTACTGAGTGCTGTCTGGGGCAAAAGTTAGATATTGTTCTAATAGCAGCTTTCTGTTGAGTATTTTGAGGACGTAAATGATTTTGTGTAGTAGAACCCCAAGCACAAATGCCATAATTGAGATAAGGATTGATGAGAGAGTAATAGAGCGTCACCAGGGCATAATATCTGATCTTAGTAAGAATGCCAACAGTTTTAGCAACGTTTTTTGATATATTGAGAATATGTCTTTGGAAATTCAGCTTGTTATCGATGAGAACACCATGGAATTTGCCATGAACTTTATTACTAGTTTAGATATTGTTTATTCTTAGATTAATTTGATTTGAGGATTTATTGCCAAACAAAATATAGAAAGTTTTGTCAGTGTTAAGGGTGAGTTTATAAGCAGTTAGCCAAAGATGGATTTTATTTAGCTCAGTATTCACTGTGACATTTAGAGCAAGAGGGTCAGGACTGGAGAAAATGAAGGTTGTGTTATCAGCAAATAGAACTGGTTTGAGGTGTTGTAAGGCATGTGGAAGGTCATTAATGTAAAGGGGAAAGAGGAGATGGTGAAGTATGCTGCCCTGAGGTACACCAATGTTGATGGGAAGGGAGGGAGAAATGGAATTATTCACAGAAACATACTGGAGACTGTCAGTAAGGTAAGACTGAAAATATCTGAGGGAGTGACCTGTGACTCCATAATGATGTTATTTAAGAAGAAGGTTTTGGTGGTTGAGAGTGTCAAAAGTCTTACATAAGTCAACAACTAACTCAACAGGGAACTCATTTTTATCAATAGCTGCATGTAGCAAGTTAATCATACTAATAAGTGCATCGTTAGTGTTTATTTTTTTTTAAGGTGGGGGGGTCTGAAGCCATATTGGAAAGAACTAAGTATATTGCGTTTGGCTAGATAATAGTACAGCTGCTGGTAGATTAGTTTTTTTTGAATTTTGACAAGTTAAGTAGAACTGATATAGATCTGAAGTTGTTGACATCAGTGAGATGAGATGAATCAAGTGACTTGTTGTAAACCAATACAATGGAAGGAGCTAAAAATCTGGAGGCTTTTTTATAAATTAGAGTTGGTATCTCAGCAAGGGCACTATACTTTGTTTTAAGGGAAAGGATTATCTCATTGACATTAGTGGAATTAGCAGGCGTTAGGTACAGAGACTTTGAATACTCTGGTGGTATTCTGATGGCCTATTGGGAAGGGTTAATGTGGGGAATTTTTATGGAGAGTTATTGTGGTGGATTATTGTTGATGGTTATTTTGGTGAAATAATATGGAGGGTTATTGTGAAGGAATATGGGGGAGGTAAGTGTGAGAAATTATTATGGAGGATTATTCTAATGCATTATTATTATAGAGCCTTATTGGAGTGAATTATTATAAGGGATATTTTGGTGGATTATTATCGAGGGTAATTGTGGTGGATTATTAGAGAGGGTTATTCGTAAGCCTTAGTATGAAGGGTTACTGTTGAAGATTACTATGGAGAGGTATTGTGGTGGATTCTTATGTAAGGTTGTTGTGATGGATTATTATGGAGGATTTTTTGGTGGCCTGTTATGAAAGGTTATTTTGGTGGGTTATTATGGAGGTTATAGTGCTTGATTATTAAAGCTGGCTATTGTTGAGGATTATTTCGGATGGTTATTATTGTGATTTATATTTGGAGAGCTATTTTTGTAGATAATTGTGGAGGGTAATTTTGGTTGACTATTGTGCAACACTATTGTTGTGGATTATTAGATAGGTTTTTTGTAGTAGATAATTATTGATGGGTAATTAATATGGATATTTATTGTGGTGGATTATTGTTTAGAGTTATTGAGTTGAATTATTATTTAGAGTTATTGAGTTGGATTATTATTTAGAGTTATTGTGTTGGATTAGTACTTACAATTCCGCTGGATTATTATTAAAAGTTATTGTGTTGGACAGTACTAACAATTCTGTTGGATTATTATTTAGAGTTAATGTGTGGGATATTTCAGACCATTATTTTGGTAGATTATTATGGAGGATTATTTTTGTGGAGGGATATTTTCGTGGATTATTGGGATAAGTTAGTAGCTTGGATTATTTACAAATGGAATGCATTTGGAAGTGATGTTATGGACGCAGACTCCCTACAGTTACAATTGTAGATATTATGGAGACCAATAGGCCAGAATCATGTGAATAAGTTGAATGACAGTTGAGATGCAGGAACAAAGAGCAGATGCTCACAAACGATTCACAACTAGGTAAGTACAATATACGAGACCGCTTGGTTGTCAGACAAGCAGCTCCACTGTATACATGACTACGTGATCACGTGGCTGTATGACAATTACTGTCCACGAGATATCTACAACGTTTATGACTGATTTCTTAATAAAAAAGTAAATCCTTCGAATGTTGATTAATGAAAATATAAGTAAACACACAGACACGGGTGATCTCTGATGACGCAGAGGTCATAACAGTCGTGTCACGAGTGATCACTTTCATTCTTACCATAACAGGAGTGTTGTATTAACATTTCTCTGTTAATTACCATGAGGGCAGTTTTCACTCCTGTAAGGTTATCACATCCTTCAGATGAATGTTCTTGGTGTCACTGGAAATTATAGCATATACATGGTCTCTCGGGGTCACTTGAGGTGAAGGTCTATATAATATTTAGTGAGTCTTGACTAATTAGGAAGAGTCACGGCCTCAGAGTGGGGTCTGCCGCCGGTGGCCGGACGGTCGTCAGCTCGAGCCCATGTCACGATCTCTTCCTTTTTCTTTTTTCATCCTACTAATATAAATTCCAAACAAAGGAAATCAATTAATAAGTAGACACAAGGAGCTGCAACAGGGTGCCGTATAATAATGTTTTTCTCATAATATTCCGTATGGAAAAAGTGTTTTTTCTTATTCAATAACAAAGTAACGGGTTGCAATAACACATACTGATGTTGAGAAAGATAATTACGAAAGATAAGTCGACCAAGCCAGAACTCTATTGAATTTAAAGAAAAGTTCAGGAGGCCCCAAACCGGAACCCAACCAGGGTTTTACAGCCAACCCGACCACACTCAGACCTTCGGTAATGACGTTCACACACTTACAATAGACTCAGATCACAATGAAATAACAATGACGAGATATATCAATGAATTTCAGTTGGAGACAATGGAGTGACTTGCACTCCACAAGTCACTACATTACCCTAAAATTATTTTCATTGACATATGATGCCATTGTGATTTTACTACAATGAGGGTTATTGTGGTGAATTTTTAGGGAGGGTTATTGTGAAATTGAAATTGAAATAAGTTTATTGAGGTCAAATGCACACAAAGGGATGAGGTAGCTCAAACTATTCTCACCCCGTTCAGTACATCGTGTTAATACATACATATACACACATCAGGAACAATAAACATATTACCAAACATTCTGTGAGATAAACATCGACATTTCCTCCTTTACACAATTAGTATTGTACCAGACGTACATTAATACCTTTATGACCTAGGTATACTGTATAGACAATTTGCAAGAGACATGCAGATAATTCAACAAAAAATTACAGTCTTGGTGCAAAATTCTTATATCTCTCAAGAATATCATCAACCTTTCAGTTGTGACACATCCAGGCTATTTGTTCAGGAACAGTCCTTATCTCAGTGTTTCTATATACATTAATCAACGGACTATCAAGAATATAATGGGCAAGGGTGTGAGACCTTAACATACCACATAGTTTTCACTTCATGTCATTATCATGAACACCTATCCCATATTCCCAGTAATATTTGTACCCAAGCCTGAGCCGCATGTACACAGAGTCACTCCAAGCATTTCTCCTTTTACCATAAGTGAAATGGGGGTTTTGACTCACATACATGTAGTGTTGCATGGTTTGACTTCTCTCATACATTATACTTCTCCTCTCCACTTCTGCCTGTGCCTAAATATTTCTGATTTTGCTTCTGATTTGTCTCATTGTGAATTCACATTCAATGTCAACTTGTGGTTTTGATGAGGCACGTTTGGCCAAGTCATCCGCCACTTTGTTGAGCACTATTCCAACATGAGATGGAATCCACATGAATTTCACACTATGACCTCTCAGCTGTATCTCAGTTATCCTTTTCTTACAATCCTCAACTATGGACATGAAGACTGGGTTTCGACTGTTTAAGGAATCAAGTCCTCCTCGGCTATCGACAAATTCAAAAACATTTTTGTCGTCATGACACACTTCCTCCAAACACGCCAGAATGGCCTGCAGTTCAGCTTGTGTGGATGATATATAATTACTAAGTCGAAGTTCAATTATCCTGTCCATAGTCCCAAACTCGGTATATTCCCTTATTAGGACACCACACCCTGCCCTGCCATCCTCCGCCACCGACCCGTCACAATATACATGTAAACTGTTGCCTCTTGGTAACCGAGATATCATGCTTCCATACAAACACCGTAATTGTCCCGGTTCATGATGAATCTTTTTCACCTTGAGGGGTACAATTTCGACGTCTATTTTCTGTACTTTCCAGGGAGCAGACCTATTACACTGGTGAGAGGGTTTACAGCAGTCAAGTACATCGTATTCCCTGAGGTAATGAGCTAATTCCCTCGTGTAGCGTGTCTCCCTCAGTTTCCTGGAAGTGTGTACGTCACTTAAGCAGGTCTGAACACTCTGAAACGTCTCATCCCCTCCTTTTCTCCGCATGAAATGAATAGATACTCTAGTGTTAATGTCACGGACTCTATCATACACACTCTGTAAATTTAATTCCATTCTCATTATTTCAATCATTGCATTTCTTTGACATCCAAGAATAATCCTCATAGCATCGTTCTGTATCAGCTCTATTTTTTTAATTCTGCCTTGGCCTGTGTAAGACAATACGGGTGTTGCGTAGTCTATCAGGGAGAGAACAGTGCTTATGTATAACATCCGCAAGATGGGTACCCCAACACCTTTACCAGAAAGGGCCAGTGGTTTTAGAGGATGCAGACGGGCTTTACATAAGGTGCTGATATGATTTAATTCAACATTTTTACTCTCACATGTGTATCCAACATACATGCCCAGATACTTGTACTTCTGAACACGGCTCATTTCCACACCATTTAGAGTAAGTGTTATATTTCTTTGTTTCATATACTCATATTTGGTTTTGTCTGCATTTTTAACTAAGCCTAACTTGTGACAGGTTGTACCAAGTATGTTAAGAGCAGTTTGTGTTTTGTTCCCAGAGGTACCTTGTATAAGAATGTCATCAGCATATATGATCGTCGTGACCCCTGTAGGATACATCTCTGATGTTAATCTGTTCATTAATACATTGAATAAGGTGGGACTTAAAACTCCCCCTTGGGGGGTACCTAACTGAAACATCCGTTCCTAGGACATGTATCCCTGGAAATACACCTGACCTTTTCTGCCTTGTAGATCAAATTGACTTTAGATTTGACTTTATCAAATGCTCCTTGCAGATCAACAAAAACTCTACAATTGTCATCCACATTAGACAAACACTTTAAGAGACAATCCGCAGTACTTTTGCCTTTGATAAAACCAAAGAGATTACTGGACATGTTATCACCTACAAGGTAGAGTAGCCTATTTAACAAAATCCTTTCCATCATTTTACAAAAGCAGGATATTAAGGAGACAGGCCTGTATCCTCCGTCTGACATAGGGACAGGAATGATGACAGCCTTTTTCCATTTTCTTGGTAACTTTCCCTCTCTATAACTCATATTAAACCAATCAAGTAAGGGACTAGGTTTCATACCGGCTAAATAATTAAGAATGTCATACGTTACGCCATCTTTCCCCGGAGCAGTAGAACTGCCACTTTTTATAGCATCCAGTAGCTCATCGGGAGTTATCTCGGTGCATGTTACAGATCTTGTATTTAAGGCACATAAAGTTACTCCATTTCTAATATTTTCCCATGACTCAATGGTGACTCTTGTGTCTTCAGGTAAGGACTCCATTCCAGCAGCACTAGCTCATTTATCTACTAACTCAATAGCAACCTTCCCTGGATCTGAGTGAGCAATGATTTTGGTCTTACAACTCCTGATTTCATTTACTGCTCTCCATATGTCTTTAATATTTTTAGGATTACCAATGTACTGAGCAAAGTCTTGCCAGTATCTGTCCTGCGCCTCCTTCCTCACCTGACTACATTCCCTAGACACTTCCAACATTGTATTTTTCTCTTCATCCCTCATTCCATTTTTAACCATTCTTTATGTGCACTCCGTAGCATTCTCTCCCACCCCTTAACTTGCTGATCATTGGAATATTTAAATTTCTTAGGTCCATGCGTCATGCTTCCCCTGCCCCCGTTATTTTCCCTCTGTACTAATTTCTCTATGTTCTCGACCATGTCCTCGTAAAAACCATAAACGCAGAGCGGCGTGTATTGTTGATACCAATCTCCCATATTTTGAATACAATAATTTTTCATATCTTTATTAATAGTTAGCCTTTTCCTTTGAAAGTGACTTGTTTTTTTCCCCAGTGGTAATTCAAAGTTCAAACCAAAGTGGTCACTAAGTAGTTCCTGAACAACCCGAGCCTCCCCCCCTAATCCCCTGAGAGTTTAAAATACAGGCATAGTCAAGCCGTCCTCCCCTGATGTGAGTTGGTTCATTGTTTCCCAAGAGACAGGTATCTGGATGATCTTGCAGGAACTGTAACCACTTGACCCCATTAGCATTAATACTACCCACTGTCCCAAGGCTTGTGTGCCGAGCATCAGGGTCCCCAATGACCAGTGAAGGATTAGTATAAATGCAGTCAGGTAGATAATGAGAGTCGAAGCAGTTCCTGGATACATACAAATTAACTACAATAAATTCCCCTTCCCTTAAGATTTCTCTGTTAAGTACCACGAGGGCAGTTTTCACTCCTGTAAGGTTATCACTTCCTTCAGATGAATGTTATTGGTGTCACTGGAAATTAAAGCTTATACATGGTCACTCGGGGTCACTTGAGGTGAAGGTCTATATAATACTTGGTGAGTCTTGACTAATCAGGAAGAGTCACGGCCCCAGAGTGGGGTCTGCCGCCGGTGGCCGGACGGTCGACAGCTCGAGCCAAACGTAGAGCAAGATTCTTCCTTTTTTTTTCATCGTATGTCTGGAAAAGTATTATAATTGACTACTAATGATATTTATTCTGTTGGATTATTATGGAAGTTTATTGTGGTGAATTATTATTAGATTTGAATTTATATTGAAGGTGATTTTGGTAAATTATTGAAGTTATTGTGGGAAATAAATATGGAGGGTAACTGTTTAGGGTTATTATGGAGGTTTATTCTTGAGGGTTATTGTGATGAATTATTATGAAGGAGTATTGTGCTTGATTAATATTGCGGGTTATTTTGGTGTTTTATTAAGAAGGATTATTGTGGGTTATGATTATGGAAGGTGATTGTTGTGTGTTATTAGAGAGAGTTATTGTTGATTATTATTATAGAGGTAATTGTTGAGTATTATTATTAACATATATGGGGTTATTGTTGTGGATTACTCTTAAGGGTTATTGTGAAGGATTATTTTGATGATTATCCTGTTGGAAAATTATGGAGGATTATTGTTATAGATTATTATTTATCGTTATCGTTGAGGATGATTATAAAGGGTTATTGTTGAATTTTATTATTAAAGGTTAATGTTCAAATTTATTATTAAAGGTTAATGTTGAAGTTTATTATTAAAGGTTAATGTTGAGGTTTATTGTGGGGCTTATTTTGGTGGATTATGTTGTAGGTTTACTGTGCTGGATTATTAAGGACGTAAGACGATGCTTGTTCAAGAACTAAACCCTGTGGTTCTCCACTAGTAACTCTCCTCCAGTCAGACACATTGTCTCTGATTAACGCCTTCATCAATCTGTCAGTTAGAACATTTTTCATCCATGACAGAAGTCTCCCTGTCACCCCGCTGGCATGTTCCAGGTTCCAGAACCGCCTCTTATGTGGGACTCTGTCAAAAGCCATTTTGTTTTTTTAGGTCCAGAGAAAGACAGTCAACCCAGGCACCGCTTTCCTATATTATCTCTGTGGCTCTATCTTAAAAAGTAAGTAGATTTGTTACACAGGATCATCCGGTTCGAAAATCATTTTTTTGTCCATTATTATGTCATTACTCTCGAGGTGTTCAATCCATATAGCTTTAACTATTTTTTCTAGTGTTTTGACTACCTCGCTTGTTAATGATACGGGTCAATAATTTAGAGGATCCTCACGACTATTATTTTCATAGATTGGTACTATGTTTGCCTTTTCCATATATCTGCTAAGATTCCTGTGCACAAGGATTTCTGAAATATTAATTGGAGTGAAATGTTCAGCTAAGTTGCACATTCTCGTAGCAAGCCAACTGCTTTATTTCTTCCTAACCATTTGAGTAATTTTTTCACTTTGTCTTGAGATACCTATGGATGTACGGAACATCCCCTTCCCTCATTCTTGTAGCCTGCTTGACGTGTTGATACATGAATGTCTCCAGAATGAAGCTTACAAATCTGATTGTCGAATTTTTCTCCGTTCTTGCTTCGTACGCCTCCCAGTCTATTGGTTTGTAGTTGAAGTTCCCAAGTACCAACAATCGTCATTTATCTTTTTCTGTTTTTATTATAATCTTTCTTATGACCGTCATGAGGCCCCTTTCGTTGTCAAAGAGTTCCTCCTTAGTCCGTGTGTAACATGCTGATGGGATGGGTAACCTGGGATGACTCAGAGGTCATAACAATCGTGTCAGGAGTGATTGCTTTCATTCTTACCATAACAGGAGTGTTGTATTAAAATTTCTCTGTTAAATACCATGAGGACAGTTTTCACTCCTGTAAGTTCTTGGTGTCACTGGAAATTAAAGCGTATACATGGTCTCTCGGGGTCACTTGAGGTGAAGGTCTATATAATACTTGGCGAGTCTTGACTAATTAGGAAGAGTCACAGCATCAGAGTTGGGTCTGCCGACGATGGCCGGACAGTCATCCGCTCGAACACTAGACATGAGATACTGTTCCTTTTTCTTTTTTCAACCTATAAATATAAATTCCAAACACAGGAAATCAATTAATAAGAAAACACAAGGAGCTGTAACATGGTTCCATATTAAAAAAAAAATCTCGTAATATTTAATATGGGAAAAAAATTATTTCATATTCAATAACAAAGAAACGGTTTGCAATATCACATACTGATGTTGAGAAAGATTATTACGAAAGATAAGTCGACCAAGCCAGAACTCTGCTGAATTTATGAAATGTTCTGGAATCCCCAAACTGGAGCCCAATCATGGTTTTACAGGAAACCCGACCACACTCTGACCTTCGGTAATGACGATCACACTCTTACAATAGACTCAGATCACAATGAAGTCAAAATGACGTGATATATCAATGAAAATCATTTTGAGACAATGGAGTGACTTGAACTCCACAAGTCACTACATTACTCCAAAATTATTTTCATTGATATATAAAGATATTGTGATTTTAGTGTGATGTGTATTATTGTGAGGAATTTGTAAGAAAGGGTTTTTTAGTAAATAATTTTGAAATTTAAAGTGGTGAATTATTATTAATAGTGTTAGTAGTAATTATTTAGAAGATTATTTCAGTAGATTATTTTGAAGGGTTATTGTGGAGCCATCTTCACGAACACTTCTTCCTTTTTCTAATTTCAATCTATAAATATTAACTCCAAACACAGGAAATTAATAAATAGGTAGACACAAAGAGCTGCAACACAGATCCATATTATAATTTTTTTCTCATAAAATTTCATATGGATAAGTATTATTTCTTTTTCAACAACAAAGAAACGGGTTGCTTAACACATACTGATGTTGGGAAAGACAATTACGAAAGATAAGTCGATCAAGCTAGAACTCTACTGAATTTAATGGAAGGTTGTGGCGGGCACAAACCGGAGCCAAACCAGGGTTTTACTGCCAACCCGACCACACTCAGGCCTTTGGTAATGACGTTCACACTCTTACAATAGACTCAGATCACAATGAAATCACAATGACGTGATAAATCAATAAATATAATTTTGAGGCAATGGAGTGATTTGAACTCCACAAGTCACTACATTACCTCAAAATTATTTCCATTGATATATGATGCTATTGTGATTTTACTACAATGAGGGTTATTGTGGTGAATTTTAATTAATGGAGGGTTATTGTAGTAACTAATTTTTAAGGTTCAAGTGGTTAGTTATTATTAATAGTGTTAGTGGTAATTATTTAGAAGGTTATTTTAGAAGATTATTTTAAAGGGTTATTGATGTGGATTAATTCCTAGAGATATTGTGGTTGATTATTATGGAGGTTTATTTTGGTGTATTATTACGGAGAGTTATTGTTGTAGATTATTGAGGAGGGCTATTGTTGTTTAATATAATTGAGGATTATTGTGGTGGTTTATTAAGAAGGGTTAATATGAGGAATTATTGTAGTGAGTTATTGTGGGGATTATTGTTGATGTTTATTTTGGTTATTGTGGTTATTGTGTTGCATTATTATGGAGGATTATTCTCTTGTATTATTGTGGAGGGCATAATGAGAAGGGTTAATGTGGGGAATTATTATAGAGAGTTACTGTGGGGGATTATTGTTGATATTTATTTTGGTGAATTAATATGGAGGGTTATTTTCATATATCATGTAGGAGGTTATTGTAAGAATTATATTTGTGATTTATTGCGGATGGTTATTATGGTGAGTTATTATTGATGATTATTAAGTTGATTATTATATTGCATATTATGGATTTTATTGGGGTGAATTATTATAATGAAAAATTTTGGTGGATTATTATAGAGGAATATTCTTGAGGCTTATTATGAACAGTAGCTGTTGAAGATTACTATGAGAGGTAGTGTGGTGAATTCATATGAAAGGTTATTGTGATGGAATATTATGGAGAATTATTCTCTTGTATTATTGTGGAGGGGTTTTGGAGCCTTATTATGAAGGATTACTTTGGTGGATTTTTATTGAGGGTTATAGTGCTGGATTATTATTAAGGGTTATAGTTGAGGATTATTATGCACGGTTATTATTGCGGCTTATATCTGGAGAGTTATTTTTGTGATTATTCTGGAGAGTTATTTCGAATGAATATTGCGGAGGACTATTCTTGTGGATTATTAAGTACATTTATTATAGTAGATAATTATTGATGGTTATTATGAATAGTTATTATTATTGACATTTCTTCTGTGGGATTTTTATTTAGAGTTATTGTGTTGGATTACTATTTAGAGTTATTTTGTTGGATTATTATTTAGAGTTATTGTATTGGATTATTGTTTAGAGTTATTGTGTTGGATTATTACAAAACGTTATATTGGTAGATTAAAATGGAGTATTATTTTTGTGGATTATTTTGGAGGGCTATTTTCGTGGATTATTAAGATAAGTTATTTGCGTGGATAATTTACAAATGGAATGCATTTGGAAGTGAAGTGGTGGAGGCAGACACCAAACAGTGGTACAAATGTAGATATTATGGAGCCCAATAGGCCCACAAACATGTGAATCAGCTGATTGAAAGTTGAGATGCGGGACCAAGGAGTAGATACTCAACCCCCCCCCCCCCACGAATCACAACTACGTAAGTACAATATTCAAGACCGCTTGGTTGTCAGACAAGCTGCTCGACAGTATACAGGACCACACTTGGTCGTCAGATAAGCAGCTCTACAGTATACATGACCACGTGGTTGCCACACAAGCTAATTACAAAAAAAATGACCTTGTTGATGCAGGAGCAGACACTCCACCTGTCCACGTGACTGTCAGTCCAGAGAGGTCTACAGTATACATGACTGTGTGATCACGTGGCTCCCTGACAATAAACTGGTTAAGTGATATCACGTGAAACTAGATATCCCTTAACATCATGAACAGTGATTATGTTGACCAGACCACACACTAGAAATTGAAGGGACGACGACGTTTCGGTCCGTCCTGGACCATTCTCAAGTCGATTGTGATGAGGACAGGTTGGGACAGGCATTAAATAGGCAAGAGAGAGCTGAGGAGGAAAGTCAGGTGTAGGGGATAGTAGTAATGAGAACTGCAGCAGGCCTATTGGCCCATACGAGGCAGCTCCTATTATAACCACCGAAGGAGATAGTAATAGGAATAAGAAGAGGATAGCAAGGGAGCGTAGAAGACAATGAACAGAAAAAGGGAGAAGAGAGAAAGAAAGAAATGGAAGGGGGAAAGCTTATGTTAAGTCACGTTTGTTAGAAAGATTAGAGCATTTGAGTATATACTGTGAAAGGGAAGAGTCCACAGCAACAAAGCCAGGACTCAAGTTCATGTTGGGTACATTGTTAATAAGAGCCGATTCTACAAGACGGCGTCTGTGTAGAGTAGAGGCAGGAAAGATTATTTTGGAGGAAGACCAATCAATGGGATGATTAGAATCCCTCACATGGCAGAAGAGAGCATTGTTAGTGTCTGCAGACATAACACTTCTCTTGTGTTCTTTAAGTCTGTCATTCAGTGTACGGCCAGTTTCGCCAAAGTATTGGAGAGGACAAGATTAGGATTGAGAGGATTAATCTTTCTAACAAACATGACTTAACATAAGCTTTCCCCCTTCCATTTCTTCCTTTCTCTCTTCTCCCTTTTTCTGTTCATTGTCTTCTACGCTCCCTTGCTATCCTCTTCTTATTCCTATTACTATCTCCTTCGGTGGTTATAATAGGAGCTGCCTCGTATGGGCCAATAGGCCTGCTGCAGTTCTCATTACTACTATCCCCTACACCTGACTTTCCTCCTCAGCTCTCTCTTGCCTATTTAATGCCTGTCCCTACCTGTCCTCATCACAATCGACTTGAGAATGGTCCAGGACGGACCGAAACGTCGTCGTCCCTTCAATTTCTAGTGTGTGGTCTGGTCAACATACTTCAGCCACGTTATTGTGACTCATCGCCTGCAACAGTGATTATGACTGATATCTTAATAAAAAGAGTAAATCCTTTGAGTGTGTATTAATTGTAATATAAGTAAACACACACACACGGGTGACCTCTGATGACCCAGAGGTCATAACAGTCGTGTCACGAGTGATCGTTCCATTCTTACCAAAACAGGAGTGTTGTATTAGGATTTCTCTGTTAAGTACCATGAGGTCAGTTTTCACTCCTGTAAGGTTATCACTTCCTTTAGATAAATGTTCATGGTGTAACTGGAAATTAAAGCACATACATGGTCTCTCAGGGTCACTTGAGGTGAAGGTCTATATAATACTTGGTGAGTCTTGACTAATTCGCAAAACACCGCTCCTGTGCCAGGTAAGTCCACTACAGGCTCACCATAGCCCGTGCTACTTGCCCCGCTCCTGTGCCAGGTAAGTTATGGGCTCACCATAGTCCGTGCTACTTGGAACTTGTTCTGAGTAACTGAATCTATAACAACAACAACAACTTGACTAATTAGGAAGAGTCACGGCCTCAGAGTGGGGTCTGCCGCCGGTGGCCGGACGGTCGTCAGCTCGAGCCCAAACTAGTTTACAATTCTTCCTTTTTGTTTTTTTCATCCTATGTCTGGAAAAGAATTTATATGGGTTACTATGTAAGATTATTCTGTAGGATTATTATGCAAGTTTATTGTGGTGAATTATTATTAGAATTGAACTATTATTGAAGGTGATTTTGGTAGATTATTGAAGCTATTGTGGGAAATAAACAGAGAGGGTCATTTTTTAGAGTTATTATGGAGCTTTATGGTTAAGGGTTATTGTGTTGGGTCACTGTGATGGATTATTATGAAAGTGTATTGTGCTTAATTATTAATGTGGGTTATTTTGGTGGTTTATTAAGGAGGAATTATTGTGGGTTATTATTATGGAGAGTGAATGTTGTGTGGTATTAGAGTTATTGTTGATTATTATTACTATTATAAAATTAATTGTAATATATATAACATATATATATTAATTAATTAATATATATATGTTATATATACATATATATATATATATATATATATATATATATATATATATATATATATATATATATATATATATATATATATATATATATATGTCGTACCTAGTAGCCAGAACGCACTTCTCAGCCTACTATGCAAGGCCCGATTTGCCTAATAAGCCAAGTTTTCATGAATTAATATTTTTCGACTACCTAACCAACCTAACCCAACCTAACCTAACTTTTTCGAATACCTAACCTAACCTAACCTATAAAGATAGATTAGGTTAGGTTAGGTAGGGTTGGGTAGGTTCGGTCATATATCTACGTTAATTCTAACTCCAATAAAAAAAAATTGACCTCATACATAATGAAATGGGTAGCTTTATCATTTCATAAGAAAAAAATTAGAGAAAATTTATTAATTCAGGAAAACTTGGCTTATTAGGCAAATCGGGCCTTGCATAGTAGGCTGAGAAGTGCTTCAGGCCTGCAAGGCCTGATTTGCCTAATAAGCCAAGTTTTCTTGAATTAATATATTTTCTCAATTTTTTTTCTTATGAAATGATAAAGCTACCCATTTCATAATGTATGAGGTCATTTTTTTTTATTGGAGTTAAAATTAACGTAGATATATGACCGAACCTAACCAACCCTACCTAACCTAACCTAATCTATCTTTATAGGTTAGGTTAGGTTAGGTAACCGAAAAACTTAGGTTAGGTTAGGTTAGGTAGGTTAGGTAGTCGAAAAACAATTAATTCATGAAAACTTGGCTTATTAGGCAAATCGGGCCTTGCATAGTAGGCTGAGAAGTGAGTTCTGGCTACTAGGTACGACATATATATATATATATATATATATATATATATATATATATATATATATATATATATATATATATATATATATATATAAATAAATATATATATATATATATATATATATATATATAAATAAATATATATATATATATATATATATATATATATATATATATATATGTCGTACCTAGTAGCCAGAACGCACTTTTCAGCCTACTATGCAAGGCCCAATTTGCCTAATAAGCCAAGTTTTTATGAATTAATTGTTTTTCGACAACCTAACCTACCTAACCTAACCTAACCTAACTTTTTCGGCTACCTAACCTAATCTAACCTATAAAGATAGGTTAGGTTAGGTTAGGTAGGGTTGGTTAGGTTCGGTCATATATCTACGATAATTTTATCTCCAATAAAAAACAATTGACCTCATACATAATGAAATGGGTAGCTTTATCATTTCATAAGATAAAAATTAGAGAAAATATATTAATTCGGGAAAACTTGGCTTATTAGGCAAATCGGGCCTTGCATAGTAGGCTGATAAGTGAGTTCTGGCTACTAGGTACGACATATATATATATATATATATATATATATATATATATATATATATATAAAGCTGAGTGGCTGCAAGTGTTGGCCAGTTGCCCGTGAAGAGCATCTCAGGGTATTGGTGGTCTGGCCGTTCAGAATAATGGAATTTCTTTCATTGGACTTAACCAAGAATATTCTAATAAGGCGGGAGTTTTTCTCCCGGCGATATTAAAGTTCCTCTCCTACCGACACATAAATTTTCTAACGCAACGAGAATCGCCTCTATAAAAGCATATTGATCGAATAAGAAACAGTAAGTTTTTTCCCCTGAGGTGGAACCATTTTCTGGACACCTGGGCGGGATAATGAGGGAGTTTGGCAGTAAGTTTCCCTCCAAAATTTGATGGTAGCGCGGTACAGTGAAGACCGCCGTTCTCTTCCTATTTCCACAAAATACACTCCACTATTTTGTGTATTTTATCCTGCCCTGAGGACGGTAGAGAGATATGCGAGGAGGGAGGACGCGGACAGAGCCCCATCCCTGTCGCGTGAGAGACACTGGTTAACTCGGTGTTGGAGGTGGTGATGGCGCCTCCCGCTGCAGTGCTGCTGCGAGCGTGGTGGGGAGGGAAGGGGGAGTACCAGCTATACACCCGCCAGGGAAGGGAAATGATACAGTAATGGGGGAAAGGGAAAAGGTGTTCCAGGAGGGAAAAAGAGGGCAAGGAGGTATGGCAGGAAGGTATTAGAGGGCGAGGAGGTGGGGCATGGAGGTATTAGAGGACGAGGAGGTGTGGCAGGGAGGTATAAGAGAGCGAGGAGGTGTGGCAGGGAGGTATAAGAGAGCGAGGAGGTGTGGCAGGGAGGTATAAGAGGGCGATGGAGGTGTGGCAGGGAGGTATAAGAGGGCGAGGATGTGTGGCAGGGAGGTATAAGAGGGCGAGGAGGTGTGGCAGCGAGGTATAAGAGAGCGAGGAGGTGTGGCAGGGAGGTATAAGAGGGCGAGGTGTGGCAGGGAGGTATAAGAGGGCGAGGAGGTGTGGCAGGAAGGTAAGGGAGAGCGAGAAGGTGTGACAGGTGGTAATGAGGGCGGCAAGATGGGCTGAGGCGGGGAAAGTTATAGTGAAAGTGAAACGAACATGAGTGCGAACGTGAAACACGGTAGTGAACGGGCTGAAGCAAGATGATGAGTAAGGGTGAAAGTGACATTGGGAAATTAGGAGGTTGAGAATTTTTTTTTTCTTTATTATTAGGTTTTGCTATTTCTACTTTGATCTGCTAGTTTGGAATCTAAACTTTTTTGGATTTAAATTTTAGTTTGTGGCCACATTAATTTTGGAATTTAATTTCTTTTGTTGTTTCATGCATCAAAATGTTCAGAATTTGATGAGCATCTTGAAATAAATATTTCTACTTTGTTCAACTGCCATGTTGCTGATTCGTAAGTATTTGATAGTGTGGCAAGATACTTGGCTGTACAGTGAATTCAAATGTGCAAAGTGCATTAACTAAAATTTATTCCTAAGTTTGGAAATATTCGGGCTGTAGGAATTGTTAAAAGTCTACGGTGTATGCAACAATAATTTCACTACATCAAGAATCATCGAAGTTTGGAATGCTGGTTGAGCCTTGACGACGAGCGGACGTCTGGACACCTGCTCCGCCTGAGGGCCGCCGAAACACATTCTGTTTCGCGGTTTTACCCATAGGGTCTGATACTGCCGTCTGGCGTTTCTGTTCAACGGCCCGGTTTGTACGATGCCTGGCACATATCCTGTCTGGGATCACAGGATATCTTCTTGAGGTTATCTTAAGATGATTTCGGTGCTTAGCGTCCCCGCGGCCCGGTCCCTGACCAGGCCTCCTTTTTGTTACATAACCCCAGGAAGCAGCCATAACAGCTGTCTAACTCCCAGGTACCTATTTACTGCCGATAGTGGATAGATTTTGAACGTTTTCTGGCTGGTCCTTCGGGTGGGTTGATGTTGTTCGACGAGAGGTACCGGGAGTTGGCGGATCTTGGTGTTCTTGTGTGGCCTCAGACTTGGTAAGCGCCTGGCTTCTGTTCTGCCGGGGGGAAGGGGGCACTGGATGATTTTTTGCGTTAGTTAGGGGCCAAGTTTTTGCTTTGCTACCCATTGTTCTTCGTGTTGGCCGGTGCTTGCCTTCATGGGGAACTCTTGGGGCTCCCCAATCATCTTCTCCTCAATGTATTAGTTTCCGCCGACCGGCAATGTTCATTTAACAATAAGGCTTTACGATTTACTCTTCCAGGGTACGCCGGAGCGCATCCGATCCCTCGATCGTCGTCACCCCTAAATCAGGATGTCATGTATATTGACCAGCCGTCGACAACTATTAGGGCAAATCTGTGTAAAGTTTATTAATGTAATAAGGAATCGACTTTAATCATAAATTCGTTAAACATTAGAGGAATATGTTTTGCTTGCTGGGAACATTTGGGCGACTGTAGTGTTCATGGACCAGTGTCGTCGATGGGGATGCTTTGCTGTGCTTACAGGTTATCTGAGTTTAACTGAGAGCCACTAACACTAGTGGCCTCGACGAGGACAGGAAGCCGGCGGCTTGTGGAAGGTCCGCTCCCTTTGCCCAGATGACAATTCGTGTCGACGTTAAGTAAGTAATTATCAAAAGAAGGCACCAAGCCGGGAAGGCTATGTATCACCATCATATGTGTGGGATAATCATAGGGCGCTAAATAATAAGGATGCCACTATGAGGACAGAAACGTATAAGGTGAAAGATATCAAAGGTATTCGTTTCACGTAGAATTCTATCGAGAGACAAGTGACCGCAAGGGACGGTTGGGAAGATAGACTCACGTTCGTTCTGGAAGTCCGGACATTCTACAAGGCAAGATCGTGGGAGGGACAATGCAGTGTCGACAATAGGGAGCAGGTCGCATTAGGTGTCCATGAGTTATGCGCGTATGGCCAATGGCCTGTCGAGGATAGATTCTGATTTTCTGAGGTGTTGTGAGCTGATTCGTCATTTCCTGAGGCCCATTAAAGTTTCAGCGACGATTGAAAGGTCAGTCATATAATGGGTTCATGAAGTGTTTCCTCGCTCTGAGGTAGTCACCACCGCAGGCCACATGAAGGTCTGCTTCAAATCCCCTCCTTCCATACTACTCTTTTTTAATAAATGACTTTTATTCCTTGTCTTTCTTTCCCGAGCTTTAACTTTATATATTGTTACCAGGTTTTGGCCAATGGTCCCAGTAGATTTATATATGACTTGCAAGACTGGTACGGATTTAATCACATGAAGGTTGCTAGGCTAAAAAAACCCGCAAGAGAGACACATTTCAATACACTATGCATATGCAGCATGGCAATTCTGATGGACACATTTCTAGGGTTAAGGAACAATTATTATACATAATTTATATAACTGTAACTATGTAACAATTATAACCCTCTTTCTTTGCATTAACGATAAATAATAAAATTGTTCTTTTAAAATAATGACATTACTCACTGTGGCAAAAGTGATATTGCTTAATCTCCTCTCAAAGTGCAGCCATTGACTCAGCGGCAAATTAAAGGCGGGAAAAAAGTATATGAATGTAGAAGAACAATATGACATGACCACTAAGTATCGGAAGATGTAGCAGTGAAATTTAATTTGAAAATAAAATAATGGTGACAAAATTTGTTACTTAAGCATGTAAAATTAAAAAAATAGTTGAAGTATGAACATAGGAGCCTATAATAAATTTTTGTTAAAGCTTGCTTACCATTCAGCACGTAGCCAGTTTCTTAATGCATAAATATAACTTTTAAATTAATGATTTTTTCATCTTAACTAAATATTATACTTTCGTAAATATCGTATACAGTACTTAAATTTTATCTGACTTATTTGATAATATAGATTAAAACATATTCTAACTTTACATAATCTATTACTATACAATATTATCGTATAATCTTGACAAATTTTAATTTAAAGTCAAACCTTAAATTTTTCAGTGAGGTACAAATAATTGCTGTACCAAAGTGTACAATGCATATGACAAATTATTTCAGTTACAATATTCATACTCAGGAAGTGGCAGGGAATTGTACGCAAAGTATTCCATTGAGTGTTAAGTACAGTAATGCCATTGGTTTGCTAACTGTAACTGGACGAACAGAATCAAACCATACATCCTCCATTATTTATGAATGCAGAGAATATTCTAAGTAGTATTCTAAATAAATTTATTTTGAAATAAAGTATACTGTAATGTAAGGAAAGCCACATCATAATTACTTTCTACTAGTAGTAGTAGTAGTAGTGTCACTTACCCTTCCTTCATTATAAGTTCTAATTTAAACTTTTCATAATTTGTCATAACTAACATGAATGCAATTTTTCATTTAGTTTTGATTTAGATTATCTCAGCATCATACAGTCATCTTACCTGTTAGTATCTTTGCATAATTATCAGCCATATACAATTTCTAAACCAGTCTAGAAATATTCAGTTTCTTGATTAATTAGGTGAGTCTTGACTAAGTAGGAAGAGTAACGGCCTCAGTGTGGGGTCTGCCGCCGGTGGCCGGACGGTCGTCAGCTCCAGCCCAGAATCATGCATTTTTTCTTTTTCAACATATTAACATAAATTTGAAGCTCAGGAAATAATTTAATAAATAAACACAAGGAGCTGCAATACGGTTCCATATTACAATTTGTCATAATATCTCATATGGAAAAATATTATTTCATATTCAGTAAATGAAAAAAACCGGTTGCAATAACACATACTTGAGAAAAATTATTACGAACGATAAATAGACCAAGCCAGAAGTCTACTGAATTTAATGGGAGGTTCTAGAGGCCCCAAACCGGACCCCATCCAGGGTTTTACAGTCGACCCGACCACACTCAGGCCTACGGTAATTGCGTTCACACTCTTAAGTCGCACTCAGATCGCAGTGAAATTGAACACGTTCTCGCACTTGCTTATAGTCAATATCCTGCTTATGAATAAGTGGAAATGTGACATAATAAGAATATTTGAGTTTACCTTGAAAAGCTGAATATAAAACCAAAACCTAACCTAACCTTCTTAGTATGTTAAGATATTACAATTAGTACTGAACCTATACATATATTGATATTACAGTTTTATAAAAAAAAATATTTAAATAAATTGTAAAGTAACTCAGGATATTGTCAAAATTTGTATAAAATCTCAATTGTTTAATAAAACTGAGAGAAAAAGTTAGTGCCTTGAAAGAAATATAGCTTGGAATATGTTGTGACACATACGTACTTATTTATAAGCGAAGTAGTGACTATAAGCAATAAGTCATATATGTGCTGTCTTGTGTGAGAGCAGGTTGTGAAATCATAATGACGTTATATATCAATGGATATCATTTTGAGGCATCGGAGTAAATTGAACTCTTCAAGTCACAACAATACCTCAACATTATTTCCATTCGTACATGATGCTATTGGGATTTCACTGTGATGAGAGTTATTGTTCTGAATTTTAAGGCAGGGTTATTGCAGTAAATAATTTTGAAAGTTATAGTGGTGAATTATTATTAATACTTTTAGTGGTAATTATTTTGAAGATTATTTTGAAGGGTTATTGCGGAGGATTAATTCAGAGTGTGATGGTGATAGATTATTATGGAGATTTCATTTTGTGGATTATTGTTGAAAGCTATTGTTATTAGTTATTATGGCTGTTTATTGTTATTGGTTATTATAGCAGGTTATTGTGGTGGATTAATACGGAGGGTTATTGTGGTGGATTATTGCGACAGTTATTGTTGATTAATATAATGGAGGATTATTCTGAAATTTTAAATTAAAATTATTAAACTAAAATTAAATTAAAATTAAATTAAATTAAAAATTCATTTTTTTATTCAAGAAAAGTACATACATTTATGAAGAGTTACAAACATACTGTTGGATTTATAGATAGAGATAGTACATACAAAACCTAAAGCCACTAATACGCATAGCGTTTCGGGCAAGGTGTGGGGGTAAAAACACTTAGACTAAAACTTAATAGTAATTGGAATTAAAGTATAAATTATGTTCAAAAAAGGAAAAAAAGGGGGGGGGGAACATGGCAGAAATCAGTAATTATAAAAGTTGGTAAACAAGCAACATTGTTTCAAATAGCAAGACATGGAATGACATTTAGGGGGTAAGCTAGGTTACATGGAGTTAATTAGGTAGTAGTTAATTTTACTCTTAAACTGGTTGAGAGAGGTACAGCCTTTGACATGATTGGGGAGGTCATTCCACAGTCTGGATCCCTTGATTTTTACAGCATTTCTAATTTTTGAATATATAGAGTACACATGAGAGGATGTGCAGTAACTTAATATCTAACGTATTCAAAGATTTGAGTATGGGTACTGAGTGCTGTCTGGGGCAAAAGTTAGATATTGTTCTAATAGCAGCTTTCTGTTGAGTATTTTGAGGACGTAAATGATTTTGTGTAGTAGAACCCCAAGCACAAATGCCATAATTGAGATAAGGATTGATGAGAGAGTAATAGAGCGTCACCAGGGCATAATATCTGATCTTAGTAAGAATGCCAACATTTTTATGATATATTGAGATTTTGTCCTTGGAAATTTAGCTTGTTATCGATGAGAACACCATGGAATTTGCCATCAACTGTGTGACAATTACTGTCCACGAGATATCTACAACGTTTATGACTGATCTCCTAATAAAAAAGTAATTCCTTCGAATGTTGATTAATGAAAATATAAGTAAACACACACACACAGGTGACCTCTGATGACCCAGAGGTCATAACAGTCGTGTCATGAGTGATCGCTTTCATTCTTACCATAACAGGAGTGTTGTATTAAGATTTCTCTGTTAATTACCATGAGGGCAGTTTTTACTCCTGTAAGGTTATCACTTCCTTCAGATGAATGTTCTTGGTGTCACTGGATATTAAAGCGTATACATGGTCTCTCGGGGTCACTTGAGGTGAAGGTCTATATAATACTTAGTGTATCTTGACTTATTAGGAAGAGTCACGGCCTCAGAGTGGGGCATGCCGCTGGTGGCCGGACGGTCGTCAGCTCGAGCCCATGTCATGCAGACCTCTTCCTTTTTCCTTTTTCATCATTTTAATATAAATTCCAAACAAAGGAAATCAATTAATAAGTAGACACAAGGAGCTGCAACAGGGTTCCATATAATAAGATTTTTCTCAAAATATTTCGAGTGGATAAAGTATTATTTCATTTTCAATAACAAAGAAACGGGTTGCAATAACACATGCTGATGTTGAGAAAGATAATTACGAAAGATAAGTCGACCAAGTCAGAACTCTACTAAATTTAAAGAAAGTTTCTTGAGGCCCCAAACCGGAGCCCAACCAGGGTTTTACAGCAAACCCGACCACACTCTGGCCTTCGGTAATGACGTTCACACTCTTACAATAGACTCAGATCACAATGAAATCACAATGACGAGATATATCAATGAATATCATTTTGAGACAATGGAGTGACTTGAACTTCTCAAGTCACTGCATTACCCCAAAATTATTTATATTGATATATGATGCCATTGTGATTTAACTACAATGAGGGTTATTGTGGTGAATTTTTAGGGAGGGTTATTGTGAAACTGAAATTTAAATTGAAATAAGTTTATTGAGGTAAAATACACACAAAGGGATGAGGTAGCTCAAGCTATTCTCACCCGTTCAGTACATCGTGTTAAATACATACATATACACACATCACAAACAATAAACATAATACCAAACATTCTGAGAGATAAACTTCTACATTTCCTCCTTTACACAAGTAGTATGGTATCAGATGTACACATAAATACTTTTCTGACCTAGGTATACTGTATAGACAATTTGCAAGAGACATGCAGATAATTCAACAAAAAATTACAGTCCTGGTGCAAAATTCTTATATCTCTCAAGAATATCATCAACCTTTCCGTTGTGACACATCCAAGCTATTTGTTCAGGAACAGTCCTTATCTCAGTGATTCTATATACATTAATCAACGGACAATCAAGAACATAATGGGCAAGGGTGTGAGATCTTAACATACCACATAGTTTACACTTCGTGTCATTATCATGAACACCTTTCCCATATTCCCATTAATATTTGTACCCAAGCCTGAGCAGCATGTTCACAGAGTCATTCCAAGCATTTCTCCTTTTACCTTAAGTGAAATGGGTGTTTTGACTCACATACATGTAGTATTGCATGGTTTGACTTCTCTCACACATTATACTTCTCTCCACTTCTGCCTGTGCCTGAATATTTCTGATTTTGCTTCTTATTTGTCTCATTGTGAATTCACATTCAATGTCATCTTGTGGTTTTGATGTGGCACGTTTGGCCAAGTCATCCGCCACTTCGTTGAGCACTATTACAACATGTGAAGGAATCCAAATGAATTTCACACTATGACCTTTCAGCTGTATCTCAGTTATCCTTTCCTTACAATCCTCAACTATGGACATGAAGACTGGGTTTCGACTGTTTAAGGAATCAAGTCCTCCTCGGCTATCGACAAATACAAAAACATTTTTTTCGTCATGCCACACTTCCTCCAAACACGCCAAAATGGCCTGCAGTTCAGCTTGTGTGGATGATATATAATTACTAAGTCGAAGTTCAATTATCCTGTCCATAGTCCCAAACTCGGTATATTCCCTTACTAGGACACCACACCCTGCCCTGCCATCCTCCGCCACCGACCCGTCACAATATACATGTAAACTGTTGCCTCTTGGTAACCGAGATATCATGCTTCCATACAAACACCGTAATTGTCCCGGTTCATGATGAATCTTTTGCACCTTGAGGGGTACAATTTCGACGTCTATTTTCTGTACTTTCCAGGGAGCAGACCTATTACACTGGTAAGAGGGTTTACAGCAGTCAAGTACATCGTATTTCCTGAGATCATGAGCTAATCCCCTCGTGTAGCGTGTCTCCCTCAGTTTCCTGGAAGTGTGTACGTCACTCAAGCATGTCTGAACACTCTGAAACAGCTCATCCCCTCCTTTTCTCCGTATGAAACGAATAGATACTCGAGTGTTAATGTCACGGACTCTATCATACACACTCTGTAAATTTAATTCCATTTTCATTATTTCAATCATTGCATTTCTTTGACATCCAAGAATAATCCTCATAGCCTCGTTCTGTATCAGCTCTATTTTTTTTATTCTGCCTTGGCCTGTGTAAGACAAAACGGGTGCTGCGTAGTCTATCAGGGACCGAACAGTGCTTATGTATAACATCCGCAAGATAGGTACCCCAACACCTTTACCAGAAAGGGCCAGTGGTTTTAGAGGATGCAGACAGGCTTTACATAAGGTGCTGATATGATTTAATTCAACATTTTTACTCTCACATGTGTATCCAACATACAAGCCCAGATACTTGTACTTCTGAACACGGCTCAGTTCCACACCATTTAGAGTAAGTGTTATATTTCTTCGTTTCTTATACTCATATTTGGATTTATCTGCATTTATAACTAAGCCTAACTTGTGACAGGTTGTACCAAGTATGTTAAGAGCACTTTGAAGTTTGTTGCCAGAAGTGCCTTGTATAAGAATGTCATCAGCATATATGATCGTCGTGACCCCTGGAGGATACATCTCTGATGCTAATCTGTTCATTAATACATTGAATAAGGTGGGACTTAAAACTCCCCCTTGGGGGGTACCTAACTGAAGCATCCGTTCCTCAGACATGTATCCCTGGTAATACACCTGACCTTTTCTGCCTTGTATATAATCCCTTATCCAATGTAGCAATCTCCCTGTTATTCCCAGATTGGCTAATTCGTATTAGATTACTTCCCCTTTGGCTTTATCAAATACTCCTTGCAGATCAACAAAAACTTTACAATTGTCATCCACATTAGACAAACACTTTAAGAGACAATCCGCAGTACTTTTGCCCTTGATAAAACCAAAGAGATTACTGGACACGCTATTACCTACAAGGTAGAGTAGCCTATTTAACAAAATCCTTTCCAGCATTTTACAAAAGCAGGATATTAAGGAGACAGGCCTGTAGCCTCCGTTTGACTTAGGGATAGGAATGACGACAGCCTCTTTCCATTTTCTTGTTAAGTTTCCTTCTCTCTATAACTCATATTAAACAAATCAAGTAAGGGACTAGGTTTCATACCGGCTAAATAATAAGAATGTCATACGTTACTCCATCTTTCCCCGGAGCAGTAGAGCTGCCACTTTTTATAGCATCCAGTAGCTCTTCGTGAGTTATCGCCGTGCATGTTACAGATCTTGTATTTAAGGCACATAAAGTTACTCCATTTCTAATATTTTCCCATGACTCAATGGTGACTCTCGTGTCTGCAGGTAAGGACTCCATACCGGCAGCACTAGCTCATTTATCTACTAACTCATTAGCAACCTTCCCTGGATCTGAGTGAGCAATGATTTTGGTCTTAAACCCCTGATTTTATTTACTGCTCTCCATATGTCTTTTAAATTTTTAATATTACCAATGGACTGAGCAAAGTCTTGCCAGTATCTGTCCCGCGCCTTCTTACTCACCTGACTGCATTCCCTAGCCACTTCCAACATTGTATTTTCTCTTCCTCCCTCATTCCATTTTTAACCACTCTTTATGTGCACTCCGTAGCATTCTCTACCACCCCTTAACTTGCTGATCATTGGAATATTTAAATTTTTTAGGTCCATGCGTCTTGCTTCCCCTGCCCCCGTTATTTTCCCTCTGTACTAATTTCTCTATGTTCTCGACCATGTCCTCGTAAAAACTATCAACGCAGAGCGGCATTTATTGTTGATACCAATCTCCCATATTTTGAATAAAATAATTTTTCATATCTTTATTAATAGTTAGCCTTTTCCTTTGAAAGTGGACTTGTTTTTTCCCCAGTGGTTATTCAACGTTCAAGGCAAAGTGGTCACTAAGTAGTTCCCGAACAACCCAACCTCCCCCCCTAATCCCCTGAGAGTTTTAAATGAAGGCAAAGTCAAGCCGTCCTCCCCTGATGTGAGTTGGTTCGTTGTTTCCCAAGAGACAGGTATCTGGATGATCTTATAGAAACTGTAACCACTTGACCCCATTAGCATTAATACTACTCACTGTCCCAAGGCTTGTGTGCCGAGCATTAAGGTCCCCAATGACCAATGAAGGATTAATATAAATGCAGTCAGGTAGATAGTGAGGGTCGAAGTAGTTCCTAGATACATACAAATTAACTTCAATAAATTCCCCTTCCCTTAATGATAATTTAACACAGACACTCTCTATACCTTGCGTTTTTGACGGCGGTTCTACTAACTCTGCTGGTATGGAGTTCTTAACATAAGAACATAAGATCAAAGGCAACTGCAGAAGGCCTATTGGCCCTTACGAGGAACCTGCTATCTATAACCACCTAATCCCACTCATATACATGTCCAACCCGCGCTTGAGACAATCGAGGGACCCCACCTCCACCACGTTACGCGGTAATTGGTTCCACAAATCAACAACCCTGTTACCGAACCAGTATTTACCCAAGTCTTTCCTAAATCTAAATTTATCCAATTTTTATCCAACACCCATTGTTTCGTGTTCTGTCTTGTGTTGATACTTTTAATACCCTATTAATATCCCCTTTGTTGTGTCCATTCATCCATTTGTGAACCTCTATCATGGTAATAAATAACTCTTCGCCTTTCCAGTGAATGCAATTTAAGCTTTGTTAATCTTTCTTCATATGAAAGATTTCTAATTTGGGGAATTAACTTAGTCATCCAATGCTGGACACGTTCAAGTGAATTTATATCCATTCTATAGTACGGTGCCCAAAACTGAACTGCATTATCTAAATGGGGCCTAACCAGAGCAAGATATAGCTGAAGAACCACACCAGGTGTCTTGTTACTAACACTTCGATTAATAAATCCCAGTGTCCTATTTGCCTTATTACGAACATTCATGCATTGATCCTTTTGTTTTAAATTCTAACTAATCATAACTCCCAGATCCCTTTCGCAATCCGACTTCGCAATCTCAACACTATCTAGCTCGTATCTTGTAACTCTATCATCATTACCTAGCCTCAGAACTTTACATTTATCAGCATTAAACTGCATCTGCCAATTTATAAATCGACGTCCCTCTGATGTTATTTGCGGCGAAGAAGTGAAACCCTTTATAACCATTTAATTTCAATAAGCCTTCATTCCTATTCCCTGTCTCCTTGAGAGCTACAACATCAATATAATTTTCCATCACGTAACAATGATCATCTGTAACCCTGTTTCTTAAACCATTAACATTCCATGACAACACTTTCAGTCTAGGATGATCCAATATTAAGCAATTCACTTTCTAAGTCATTCCCAATAAGTTCACTAAATGATAGCCATACCTTGTATAACATCTCCCACCTCCTCCCAAGTTCACCAGTAAAAGAAACATTGCGTTTCTCAAGATATTTTTTCAGTCCTGTGACGTCCATTATTGGCCCAAATGATTCCTTCATTTTATGTGTAATTATAGGGTTCTTCCTTTCACTACGACTATCATCATTCACACACACTTCATTTACCTTCATTTCATCACTCAATATTTCATTATTGTCCTCAACAACTTTTTCTTTCTTTTCCTTCACTGTTTTGTGACTTTCCTTGACCTTCACCTGAACGTTTAATTTCGCCTCGATGGATTCGATACTCTGCCCAAGATTTCGGAGGAACTCGCCAACTTTTCTTAGTTCAGCCCAAACCTCCTTGACCATATCATTATGGCCCTCTTTCTGAGTCCCAGTAACCACTTCACTCACCGTTACACTGTCACTGCCGGAGTCCTGAGTGGTGGCGTAGCTGCTTGTTGCTTGAGCCTGACGAAGTAAAAGTGACTCCTTAACCCACGCATTCGTCCGATTCACTGGCGCTGTTTTGGGCAGACTTTTTTGCTGTGCTCCCGGTGTCTGGGTAAGAGCTCTGGCTTGCTCTGTAACATTCACCGGTCGGGGAACATCCATACTCGGCCTCTTGCTACACACAGCCGAGCTGGCATTGTGAACACCTCCACAGTTGCAACATCTGGGAACTATTTTCTCACCCAGATTAAGTCTGTTTCTACACATATTAGAGAGGTGACACATATTAGAGAGGTGAGACTTTCCGCAGAAACTACTTCGTGGATCATGTTGACAGTTCCAGGATTTATGCCCCCATCTGCAGCATTTCAGGCATATTATGGGCTCTTCCACATACTTTGCTACATGCCTGTAGCCAGTCCCAGTGATGAACACTCTCTCGGGAACTTCACCTCTCACTAGAGCCACCACCTGATTCCTAGATTCACCTTTAATAAGGTGACGCTTCGCCCACACAAATCGTTGGTCGTCGAGGATGAATTCGGGGTCTAGAATCTGAGGGTATTTGTAGATAATTACCTTCGTCAGCTTCTCGTTCCCCTCTGGTATTTCCATAACAATTCCATCATATCCTTGCTGGGGTAAGATACACAACTACCTCCATAGAACGTACGTTAAGTAAGGTCTGTTTACACCTTCCTTCAGCAGGGGTTCGAACTTGCGGTGTTCTCTTCCAAGTTTGACTGTCCACAGCAGCTTGTGATGATAGGCCAGTGTGAATAAGGCAGAGAAGAGAAGCCTCCACCTCCGCTGACCCTCACCTTGCTGACATCGTTCTGTCCGTTCGTCGACACTGGTTTGATCAGTCTTGGCGTAGTTCTTCATTCTCTTGTCGTTTGCGATATGTGTACTATCACTGTCAACACTACGCCTTACATCCTGTCTTCTCCGTTTCTTCTGTTGCCTGGTTAGAGCTTCTTGAAACTCATCCTCCTCGACTGACTGACTGCTTTCTGAGTCCATGTTAATATTGCCGTGGGAAATAGCCAATTCTTCTGGAGACTGAGTCTCCATCTCAGTACCCAGCATGGGGGGAGATGTGTAAAAGGTGATTGATACTAGTCAGTCTCCTTATGTGTAGACTGAGCTAAACACCAACACTAAACTCACCCCTAGTCGCGGAGCAGGTACTTCTTGACCCGACCGCGTCCCAGGTAAGACTGTGAGGGTTATTGTAGTAAATAATTTTGAAAGTTAAAGTGGTGAATTATTATTAATAGTGTTAGTGGTAATTTTTTAAAAGGTTATTTCAGAAGAATATTTTGAAGGGTTATTAAGGTGGATTAATTCCGAGAGTTATTGTTGTAGATTATTGAGGTGGGTTATTGTGGTTTAATATAGTTGAGGATTATTGTAGTGGCTTATTAGGAAGGGCTAATGTGGAGACTTATTATGGAGAGTTATTGTGGGGGATTATTGTTGATGGGTATTTTGGTGAATTAATATGGAGGGTTATTGTGAAATATCATGAAGGAGGTTATTGTAAGAAATTATTATTGTGAGATATTGCAGATGGTTATTATGGTGAGTTATTGTGGATGACTATTAAGAGGATTATTATATTGCATAATTATGGATTTTATTGGGATAAATAATTTTGAGGAAAAATTTTTGTGGATTATTATAGAGGGTTATTCTTGAGGCTTATTATGATAGGTTACTGTTGAACATTACTATGGAGGATAATCGTGGAGGTGGATAATTTTGGTGGATAATCGTGGAGGATTATTCTCTTGTAGGTTTTTTTAGACTTATTATGAAGGAAAACTTTGGTAGGTTATTATTGAGGGTTATAGTGCTGGATTGTTAAAAAGAGTTATTGTTGAGAATTATTTTTGACGGTTATTATTGTGGCTTATATCTGGATATTTATTCTTGTGATTATTGTTGAGGGCTATTTTGGTTGACTATTGCGGAGGGTTATTGTAGTGGATTATTAGGTACGTTTATTGTAGTAGATAATTATTGATGGTTATTATGAATAATTATTATTGACATTTATTGTATAGGATTATTATTTAGAGTCATTGTGGTGGATTATTATTTAAAGTTATTTTACTTGATTATTATTTAGAGTTATTGTGATGGATTATTATTTAGAGTTATATTGATAGATTATTATTTACAGTTATTGTGTTGGATTACTACAAAAAGTTATTGTGTTGGATTATTACAAAACGTTATTATGTTGGATTATTTCAAAACGTTATTTTGGTCAATTAATATCGAGTATTATTTTTGTGAATTATTGTGGAGGGCTATTTTCGTGGATTATTAAGATAAATTATTTGCGAGGATTATTTACAAATGGAATGCATTTAAAAGTTATGTTATGGAGGCAGACTCAATACAGTTACAAATGTAGATATTATGGAGCCCAATAGGCCCAGAATCATGTGAATCATCAGATGATTGACAGTTGAGATGTGGGACTAAAGAGCAGATGCTCAACCACCCCGCAATCACAACTAGGTAAGTACAATATACAAGATCACTTGGTTTTCAGATAAGCAGCTTCACTGTATACATGACTATGTGATCACGTGGCTGTATGACAATCACTGTCCACGAGATATCTACAAATTTTATGACTGATTTCTTCATAAAAAAGTAAATCCTTCGAATGTTGATTAATGGTTATATAAGTAAACACACACACAGGTGACCTCTGATGACCCAGAGGTCATAACAGTCGTGTCACGAGTGATCACTTTCATTCCTACCATAACAAGAGTGTTGTATTAAGATTTCTCTGTTAATTAACATGAGGGCAGTTTTCACTCTTGTAAGGTTATCACTTCCTTTATATGAATGTTCTTGGTGTCACTGGAAATTAAAGCGTATACATGGTCTCTTGGGGTCACTTGAGGTGAAGGTCCACATAATACTTAGTTTGTCTTGACTAATTAGGAAGAGTCACGGCCTCAGAGTGGGGTCTGCCGCCCGTGGCCGGACGGTCGTCAGCTCGAGCCCACGTTATTAGGTGTTCTTCCTTTTTATTTTTTCAACCTATAAATATAAATCCCTAACACAGGAAATCAATTAATAAGTAAACACAAGGAGCTGCAACATGGTTCCATATTAAACAAAAATTCTCGTAATATTTCGTATGGAAAAAGTATTATTTTTTATTCAATAACTAAGAAACGGGCTGCAATAACACATAATGATGATGAGAAAGATTATTACGAAAGATAAGTCGACCAAGCCAGCACTCTGCTGAATTTATAGAAGGTTCTGAAGGCCCCAAACCGGAGCCCAACCAAAGATTTACAGCCAACCCGACCCCACTCAGGCCTTCGTTAATGACGTTAACTCTCAGATCACAATGAAATCACAATGACGTGATATATCAATGAATATCATTTGGAGACAATGGAGTGACTTGAACTCCACAAGTCACTACATTACTCTACAATCATTTTCATTGATATATAACCATATTGAGATTTTACTGCGATGTGGATTATTGAGAGGAATTTTTAGGAAAGGTTATTGTAGTAAAAAATTTTGAAGGGTTATTGTGTAAGATTAATTCCTAGTTATTGTGGTAGATTATTATGGAGGTATATTTTTTGTGGATTATTCTGGAAAGATATTGTTATTGGTTATTATAACAGGTTATTGTGGTGGATTATTACGGAGAGGTATTGTTGAAGACTATTGAGGAGGGTTATTGTGGTTTAATATAATTGAGTATTATTGAATTGGATTATTAGGAATGGTTAATGTGGGGAATTATAATGAATAGTTATAGTGGTGGATTATTGTTATTGGATATTTTGGTGAATTAATATGGAAGGTTATTGCAGAATATCATGAAGGTGGTTATTGTAAGAAATTGTTATGGGGAGTTATTGTGGATGATTATTAAGAGGGTTATTATGTCGTATAATTTTGGATTTTATTGGGGTGAAATATTATGAAGAAAAATTTTGGTGGATTATTATAGAGGGTTAATCATGAGGCTTATTATGAACGGTAACTGTTGAAGATTACTATGGAGAGGTATTGTGGTGGATTCATATGAAAGGTTATTGTGATGGATTATTATGGAGGATTTTTCTCCTGTATTATTATGGAGTTTTTTTGGAGGGTTATTATGAAGGATTTCTTTGGTGGGTTTTTATTAACGGACGGATATTGTTGAGGATTATTATGAACAGTTAATATTGTGGCTTATATCTGGAGAGTTATTTGTGAGATTATTCTGGAGGGCTATTTTGGTTGACTATTGCGGAGGGTTATTGTTGTGGATTATTAGGAGCGTTCTTTGTAATAGATATTTATTGATGGTTATTATGAATAATTATTATGGACATTTCTTGAGTTGGATTAATACTTAGAGTTATTGCGTTGGATTATTATATAGAGTAATTGTGTTGGATTATTATATAGAGTTATTGTGTTGGATTATTATTTAGAGTTATTGTGTTGGACTATTACAAAACGTTATTTTGGTGGATTAATATGGACTAGTATTATTGTGGGTTACTGTGGAGGACTATTTTCGTTGATTATTAGGATAAGGTTTTGGCATGGATTATTTACAAATGGAATGCATTTGGAAATGACGTGTGGAGGCAGACTCCATACAGTTACAAATGTAGATATGATGGAACCCAGTAGGCCCACAAACATGTGAATCAGCTGATTGACAGTTGAGAAGCGGGACCAAAGAGCAGAAGCTCAATCCCTGCTATCACAACTTGGTAAGCACAATATACATGATCACTTGGTTGTCAGACAAGCAGCTCCACAGTATACATGACCACTTGGTTGTCAGAAAAGGAACTCCTCAGTATTCATGACCACTTGGTTGTCAGACAAGCAGCTCCACGGTATACATGACCACTTGGTTGTCAGACAAGCAGCTCCACAGTATACATGACCATTTGGTGATAAGACAAGCTAATTACAAAAACTTATGACCTTAAGGATGCAAGACATCCAAATACACATGACCACGTGGCTGTCAGTCCAGATAAATCTACAGTATACATGACTGTGTGATCACGTGGTTGCCTGACAATAAATTTCCTACGTGGTATCACGTGAAACTAGATATCACGTAATATCATTACCGGTGATTATGACTGATACCTTAATAAAAAGAGTAAATCCTTCGCATGTTGATTAATGGTAATATAAGTAAACACACAACAGTCATGTCACGAGTGATCGCTTTCATTCTTACCATAACAGGAGTATTATATTAAGATTTCTCTGTTAAGTATTGAGGGCAGTTATCACTCCTATAAGGTTATCACTTCCATCAGATGAATGTTCTTGGTGTCACTGGAAATTAAATCGTATACATTGTCTCTCGGGGTCACTTGAGGTGAAGGTCTATATAATACTTGGTGAGTCTTGACTAATTAGGAAGAGTCACGGCCTCAGAGTGGGGTCTGCCGCCGGTGGCCGGACGGTCGTCAGCTTGAGCCCAAACTGGTCTACAATTCTTCTTTTTTGTTTCTTTTCATCCTATGTCTGGAAATGATCTACTATGGAGGATTATTCTGTTGGATTATTATGGAAGTTTATTGTTGTGATTTATTATTAGAATTGTATTATTATTGAAGGTGATTTTGGTAAATTATTGAAGCTATTGTGGGAAATAAACATGGAGGGTCATTGTTTAGGGTTATTATGGAGGTTTAGTCTTGAGGGTTATTATGTGTGGTTATCGTGAT
>NC_091153.1:55020413-55089675 GCF_040958095.1 Procambarus clarkii
ATTTTGTACAAAAACACTTTGGAACTGTTCATTTAGCATTTCACACATATCTGTTTCCATTTTGAATTGTCCTGTTCCCCGTTCTCGATCTCTGGGTTTTATCCTTTACATGCAGCTTGCTTTTAATTAATTTAAATAAATGCCTGGATCTGTTTTATAATTGTCCGCTATATCTTTCCCAAAGTTTTATCTACCTCCTCACCACTGTGTAATTGTTCCTCCCTTGCTTGTATTGCTAGTATGTTTGCAGGCATAGAAACCTGTTCCGATATTGAACCAATTTTCTTACCTTGTGCTCTCGGGCCCTATCACAATATATGCTGAACTAATCCTTTTATCTGTTCCTGTATCTCTGTTTTGGTATGAATGAGTGCGTTCCTTCATCGTATATTTCGCAAAATTTGGAATACATTTCACTTCCTTACCTAGCAAAAAGTCTGTCCATTTAAACTCATTAAAGAATTTTCTAAGTTCCCCACAGTGTTCTCTCATGAAATCGAGTTTAATAACTGTTTCAATGTTCCAGTTCTATTATAGAATATATCGCAAAGCATATTTAATTTACAAATGGACACGATCACTATTTCCCAAGGGAGGGCGGTACTAGATATCAAATATGTTTTCTTCTTCTTTAATGATGAATATTAAATCCAGTATTGACGGAAAAACCCCTTCTTTCTTTCTCGTGGCCCGCTTGACGAGTTGATATATGAATGCCTCCAGAATGAGACTTACAAATCTAATTATCGAAATGTTCTCCGTACTTTTTGACGATCGTACTCCGTACGATCGTCATCGATCTTTATCTCTTTTTAATATCATCTCTCTCATAACTATCATGAGGCCCCCTCTCGTTTCTCATAGAGATCCTCCTTTGTCCGTGTGTTGCTTGCTGGTTGGATGGTTGACCTGCGATGACCCAGAGGTCATAACAGTCGTATCACGAGTGATCACTTTCATTCTTACCAAAACAGAAGTGTTGTATTAAGATTTATCTGTTAAGTACCAGGAGTGCAGTTTTCACTCCTGTAAAGTTATCACTTCCTTCATATGAATGTTCTTGGTGTCGCTGGAAATTAAAGCGTATACTTTGTCTCTCGGGGTCACTTGAGGTGAAGGTCTATATAATACTTGGTGAGTCTTGACTAATTAGGAAGAGTCACGGCCTCAGAGTGGGGTCTGCCGCTGGTGGCCGGACGGTCATCAGCACGAGCCCTATGGTGAGATATTCTTCCTTTTTCATTTTTCAACCTATTAATAAAAATTCGAAACACAGGAAATCAATTAATAAGTAAACACGAGGAGCTGCAACATGGTTCCATATTAAAAAAAATTCTCGTAATATTTTATATTGAAAAAAGTATTTTTTCTTATTCAATAACATAGAAACGGGCTGCAATAAGACATACTGATGTTGAGAAAGATTATTATGAATGATAAGTTGACCAAGCCAGAACTCTGCTGAATTTAATGGAAGGTTCTGGAATCCCCAAATTGGAGCCCAACCAGGGTTTTACAGCCAACCCGACCACACTCTCGTCTTCCGTAATGACGTTCACACTCTTACAATAGACTCAGATCAGAATGAAATCACAATGACGTAATATATCAATGAATATCATTTTATGACAATGGAGTGACTTCAACTCCACAAGTCACTACATTAACCAAATTATTTTCATTGATATATTACGCAATTGTGATTTTACTACAATGAAGGTTATTGTGGTGAATTTTAAAAGAGGGTTATTGTAGTAAATAATTTTGAAAGTTAAAGTGGTGAATTATTATTAATAGTGTTAGTGGCAATTATTAAAAAGATTATTTCAGAAGATTATTTTGAAGGGTTATTGTGGTGGATTAATTCCTAGAGTTATTTTGGTAGATTATTTTGGAGATTTATTTTGGTGGATTATTATGGAAAGTTATTGTTATTGGTTATTATAAGAGGTTGTTGTGATGAATTATTACGATGAGTTATTGTTGTAAATTAATGAGGAGGGTTATTGTGGTTTAATATAATTGTAGACTATTATAGTGGCTAATTAGGAACGGTTAATGTGGGAAATTATTAAGAAAAATTATTGTGGTGGATTATTGTTGATTGTGATTTTGGTGGATTATTGTTGATGGTTCTTTTGGTGAATTAATATGGAGAGTTATTGTGGAATATCATGAAGGAGGTTATTGTAAGAAATTACAATGGCGAGTTTTTGTGAATGGTTATTATTGTGAGTTATTGTGGATGATTATTAAGAGGATTATTATATATCATAATTATGGATTTTATTGGGGTGAATTATTATGAGAAAAAATGTTGGTGGATTATTATAGAGGGTTATTCTTGAGGCTTATTATGAACCTTAACTGTTGAAGGTTAGTTTGGAGAGTTATTGTAGTGGATTCTTATGAAAGGTTGTTGTGATGGATTATTATTGAGGAGTATTCTCTTGTATTGTTGTGAAGGTTTCTTTGGAGGCTTGTTATAAAGGATTACTTTGGGGGGGTATTATTGAGGGTTATAGTGGTGGATTATTAAAAAGGTTTATTGTTGAGAATTAATATGAACGTTTATTATTGTGGCTAATATTTGGAGAGTTATTTTTGTGATTATTGTGAAGGGTTATTTTGGTTGACTATTGTCGGAAGATTATTGTTGTGGATTATTAGGTACGTTTATTGTAGTAGATAATTATTGATGGTTATTATGAATAATTATGAACATTTATTGTGTTGGATTATTATTTATAGTTATTGTGTTGAATTATTATTTAGAGTTATTGTATTGGATTATTATTTGGAGTTATTGTGTTGGATTATTACAAAACGCTATTTTGGTAGGTTAATATGGAGTATTATTTTTGTGGATTATTTTAGAGGGCTATTTTCGTGGATTATTAAGATAAGTTATTTGAATGGATTATTTACAAATGGAATGCATTTGGACGTGACGTGGTGGAGGCAGATTCCAAACAGAGTTCCAGATGTAGATATGATGAAGCCCAATAGGCCCACAAACATGTGAATCAACTGATTGACAGTTGAGATGCGGGTCCAAGGAGCAGAAGCTCAACCCCAGCAATCAAAACTAGGTAAGTACAATATACATGACTAGTTGGTTGTCAGACAACCAGCTCCACAGCATACATGATCACTTGGTCGTCAGACAAGCAGCTTCACAGTATACATGACCACTTCGTTGACACACAAGCTAATTACAAAAACATATGACGTTGTTGAAGCTGGAGCAGCATCTCCACATGACCACGTGGCTGTCAGTCCAGAGAGCTCAACAGTATACATGACTTTGTGATCACGTGGCTCCCTGACAATAAACTGGCTAGTGATATCACGTGAAACTAGATATCACGTAATATCAAGAACAGTGATTATGACTAAAATCCTAATAAAAAGAGTAAATCCTTCGAATGTGGATTAATGGTAATATACGTAAACACACACAAGGGTAACCTCTAATGAACCAGAGGTCCTAACAGTCATATCAGGAGTGATCGCTTTCATTCTTACCATAACAGGAGTGTTGTATTAGGATTTCTCTGTTAAGTACCATGAGGGCAGTTTTCACTCCTGCATCGTTATCACTTCCTTCATTTGAATGTTCTTGGTGTCACTGGAAATGAAAGCGTATTCATAGTCTCTCGGGGTCACTTGAGGTAAGGGTCTATATAGTACTTGGTGAGTCTTGACTAATTAGAAAGGGTCACGGCCTCAAAGTGGGGGTCTGCCGCTGGTGGCCTGACGGTCGTCAGCACGAGCCCTTCTCATGAGACATTCTTCCTTTTTCTTTTTTCAACCTATTAATATACATTCCAATTACAGAAAATCATTTAATAATTAAACACAAGGAGCTGCAACATGGGGCCATATTAAAAAAATAATTCTCGTAATATTTCATATAGAAAAAGTATTTTTTTTATATATAAAGATATTGTGATTTTATTGCGATGAGGATTATTGTGAGGAATTTTAAGGGAAGGTTATTGTAGTAAATAATTTTGAAAGTTAAAGTGGTGAATTATTATTAATAGTGTTATTTTTAATTATATAGAAGATTATTTCAGAAGATTATTTTGAAGGGTCATTGTGGTGGATTAATTTCTAGAGTTATTGTGGTAGGTTAATGAAGAGGGTTATTGTGGTTTAATATAATTGAGGATTATTGTAGTGGCTTATTAGGAGGGGTTAATGTGGGGAATTATAATGAAGAGTTTTTTTGGTGGATTATTGTTGATGGTTATTTTCATGAATTAATATGCAGGGTTATTGCAGAATATCATGAAGGAGGTTGTTGTAAGAAATTATTATATGAATTTATTGTGGACGATTATTAAGATGATTATTATAAGGCTTAATTATAGATTTTATTGGGGTGAATTATTATGAGGAAAAATTTTGGTGGATTATTATAGAGGGTTAATCTTGAGGCTTATTGTGAACGGTCACTTTTGAAGATAACTTTGGAGAGGTTATGTATGTGTAATTTTTTCACTTTATCTTCAGATAACACAATTGTATGCTCTGGAATTGGTAATCTGGAATCCGTTCAGCTCTCTGAAATCCTCATTTTGTACAAACACACTTTGGAACTGTTCATTTAGCATTTCACACATTTCTTTTTCCATTCGCAATTGTCCTGTTCCCCGTTCTCAATCTCTGGATTTTATCCTTTAAATGCAGCTGGCTTTTAATTTATTTTAAGAAATGCTTGGATCTGTTTTATATATGTCTGCTATACCTATCTTAAAGTTCGTTTCTACCTCCTCACCGTTGTGTAATTGTTTCTTCCTTGCTTGTATTCCTGGTATATTTGCAGGCATTGAACCTGTTCTGATATTGAACCAATTTTCTTACCTAGTCCTCTCTGGCCCTATCACAATTTTTGTTGAACCAATCCTCTTTTCTGGTCCCGCATGTCTGTTTTTGTATGAATGTTGTGTTTCTTCAGCGTATATTTCGCAAAATTTGGAATACATTTCACTTACTTCCTTACCTAGCAAAAAGTCTGTCCATTTAAACTCATTAAAGAATTTTCTAAGTTCCTCACAGTGTTCTCTCTTGAAATCGAGTTTAATAACTGTTTCAATGTCCCAATTCTATTATAGAATATATCGCAAAGCATATTTAATTTAAAATGGACACGATCACTATTTCCCAAGGGAGGGCGGTATTAGATGTCAAATATGTTTTCTTCTTCTTGAATGATGAATATTAAATCCAGTATTGACGGAAAAACCCCTTCTTTCATTCTCGTGGCCTGCTTGACGTGATGATACATGAATGACTCCAGAATGAGACTTACAAATCTGATTATCGAAATGTTCTCCGTACTTGATTTGTATGCCTCCCATTCTATTGCTTTCAAGTTGAAGTCCCCGAGGACAAACGCTCGTCATCGATCTATATCTGTTTTTAATATAATCTCTCTCATAACCATCATGAGGCCCCCTCTCGTTTCTCATAGAGTTCCTCCTTTGTCCGTGTGTAGCTTGCTGATGTGATGGGTGACCTGTGATGACCCAGAGGTCATAACAGTCGTGTCATGAGTGATCGCTTTCATTCTTGCCAAAACAGAAGTGTTGTATTAAGATTTATCTGTTAAGTACCATTAGTTCAGTTTTCACTCCTGTAAAGTTATCACTTCCTTCATATGAATGTTCTTGGTGTCACTGGAAATTAAAGCGTATACATGGTCTCTCGGTGTAACTTGAGGTGAAGGTCTATATAATACTTGGTGAGTCTTGACTAATTAAGAAGAGTTACGGCCTCAGAGTGGGGTCTGCCGCTGGTGGCATGACGGTCATCAGCACAAGCCCTTCGCCTGAGACATTCTTCCTTTTTCTTTTTTCAACCTATTAATATACATTTCAAACACAGGAAATCAATTAATAATTAAACACAAGGAGCTGCAACATTGTTCCATATAAATAAAAATTATCGTAATATTTCATATTGAAAAAGTATTTTTTTATATATAAAGATATTGTGATTTATTACGATGAGGATTATTGTGAGGAATTTTAAGGAAAGGTTATTGTAGTAAATAAGTTTGAAGGTTAAAATGGTGAATTATTATTAATAGTGTTAGTAGTAATTATTTAGAAGATTAATTCAGAAGATTATTTTGAAGGGTTATTGTGGTGGATTAATTCCTAGAGTTATTGTGGTAGGTTATTGAGGAGGGTTATTGTGGTTTAACATAATTGAGGATTATTGTAGTGGCTTATTAGGAGGGGCTAATGTGGGGAATTATAATGAAGAGTTATTGTGGTGGCTTATTGTTGATGGTTATTTTGATGAATTAATATGGAGTGTTATTGCAGAATATCATGAAGGAGGTTATTGTAAGAAATGGTTATGGTGAGTTATTGTGGATGATTATTAGGATGATTATTACTTAGCTAAATTATGGATTTTATTGGGGTGAATTGTTATGAGGATAAATTTTGGTGGATTATTATAGAGGATTAATCTTGAGGCTTATTATGAACGGTCACTGTTGAAGATAACTATGGAGAGGTTATCTATGAGTAATTTTTTTACTTTGTCTTGAGATACCACAATTGTGTGCTCTGGAATTGGTAATCTGGAATCCGTCCAGCTTTCTGAAATCCTCATTTTGTACAAAAACACTTTGGAACTGTTCATTTAGCATTTCACACATATCTGTTTCCATTTTGAATTGTCCTGTTCCCCGTTCTCAATCTCTGGGTTTTATCCTTTACATGCAGCTTGCTTTTAATTAATTTAAATAAATGCCTGGATCTGTTTTATAATTGTCCGCTATATCTTTCCCAAAGTTTTATCTACCTCCTCACCACTGTGTAATTGTTCCTCCCTTGCTTGTATTGCTAGTATGTTTGCAGGCATAGAAACCTGTTCCGATATTGAACCAATTTTCTTACCTTGTGCTCTCGGGCCCTATCACAATATATGCTGAACTAATCCTTTTATCTGTTCCTGTATCTCTGTTTTGGTATGAATGAGTGCGTTCCTTCATCGTATATTTCGCAAAATTTGGAATACATTTCACTTCCTTACCTAGCAAAAAGTCTGTTCATTTAAACTCATTAAAGAATTTTCTAAGTTCCCCACAGTGTTCTCTCATGAAATCGAGTTTAATAACTGTTTCAATGTTCCAGTTCTATTATAGAATATATCGCAAAGCATATTTAATTTACAAATGGACACGATCACTATTTCCCAAGGGAGGGTGGTACTAGATATCAAATATGTTTTCTTCTTCTTTAATGATGAATATTAAATCCAGTATTGACGGAAAAACCCCTTCTTTCATTCTCGTGGCCCGCTTGACGCGTTGATATATGAATGCCTCCAGAATGAGACTTACAAATCTAATTATCGAAATGTTCTCCGTACTTTTTGACGATCGTACGGAGTACGATCGTCATCGATCTTTATCTCTTTTTAATATCATCTCTCTCATAACTATCATGAGGCCCCCTCTCGTTTCTCATAGAGATCCTCCTTTGTCCGTGTGTTGCTTGCTGGTTGGATGGTTGACCTGCGATGACCCAGAGGTCATAACAGTCGTATCACGAGTGATCACTTTCATTCTTACCAAAACAGAAGTGTTGTATTAAGATTTATCTGTTAAGTACCAGGAGTGCAGTTTTCACTCCTGTAAAGTTATCACTTCCTTCATATGAATGTTCTTGGTGTCACTGGAAATTAAAGCGTATACTTTGTCTCTCGGGGTCACTTGAGGTGAAGGTCTATATAATACTTGGTGAGTCTTGACTAATTAGGAAGAGTCACGGCCTCAGAGTGGGGTCTGCCGCTGGTGGCCGGACGGTCATCAGCACGAGCCCTATGGTGAGATATTCTTCCTTTTTCATTTTTCAACCTATTAATAAAAATTCGAAGCACAGGAAATCAAACAATAAGCTCCTCGTAAACACGAGGAGCTGCAACATGGTTCCATATTAAAAAAAATTCTCGTAATATTTTATATTGAAAAAAGTATTTTTTCTTATTCAATAACATAGAAACGGGCTGCAATAAGACATACTGATGTTGAGAAAGATTATTATGAATGATAAGTTGACCAAGCCAGAACTCTGCTGAATTTAATGGAAGGTTCTGGAATCCCCAAATTGGAGCCCAACCAGGGTTTTACAGCCAACCCGACCACACTCTCGTCTTCCGTAATGACGTTCACACTCTTACAATAGACTCAGATCAGAATGAAATCACAATGACGTATTATATCAATGAATATCATTTTATGACAATGGAGTGACTTCAACTCCACAAGTCACTACATTAACCAAATTATTTTCATTGATATATTACGCAATTGTGATTTTACTACAATGAAGGTTATTGTGGTGAATTTTAAAAGAGGGTTATTGTAGTAAATAATTTTGAAAGTTAAAGTGGTGAATTATTATTAATAGTGTTAGTGGTAATTATTAAAAAGATTATTTCAGAAGATTATTTTGAAGGGTTATTGTGGTGGATTAATTCCTAGAGTTATTTTGGTAGATTATTTTGGAGATTTATTTTGGTGGATTATTGTGCAGTTATTGTTATTGGTTATTATAACAGGTTGTTGTGGTGAATTATTACGATGAGTTATTGTTGTAAATTAATGAGGGGGGTTATTGTGGTTTAATATAATTGTAGACTATTATAGTGGCTAATTAGAAACGGTTAATGTGGGAAATTATTAAGAAAAATTATTGTGGTGGATTATTGTTGATTGTGATTTTGGTGGATTATTGTTGATGGTTCTTTTGGTGAATTAATATGGAGAGTTATTGTGGAATATCATGAAGGAGGTTATTGTAAGAAATTATAATGGCGAGTTTTTGTGAATGGTTATTATTGTGAGTTATTGTGGATGATTATTAAGAGGATTATTATATATCATAATTATGGATTTTATTGGGGTGAATTATTATGAGAAAAAATGTTGGTGGATTATTATAGAGGGTTATTCTTGAGGCTTATTATGAACCTTAACTGTTGAACGTTAGTTTGGAGAGTTATTGTAGTGGATTCTTATGAAAGGTTGTTGTGATGGATTATTATTGAGGATTATTCTCTTGTATTGTTGTGAAGGTTTCTTTGGAGGCTTGTTATAAAGGATTACTTTGGGGGGGGTATTATTGAGGGTTATAGTGGTGGATTATTAAAAAGGGTTATTGTTGAGAATTAATATGAACGTTTATTATTGTGGCTAATATTTGGAGAGTTATTTTTGTGATTATTGAGAAGGGTTATTTTGGTTGACTATTGTCGGAAGATTATTGTTGTGGATTATTAGGTACGTTTATTGTAGTAGATAATTATTGATGGTTATTATGAATAATTATGAACATTTATTGTGTTGGATTATTATTTATAGTTATTGTGTTGAATTATTATTTAGAGTTATTGTATTGGATTATTATATGGAGTTATTGTGTAGGATTATTACAAAACGCTATTTTGGTAGGTTAATATGGAGTATTATTTTTGTGGATTATTTTAGAGGGCTATTTTCGTGGATTATTAAGATAAGTTATTTGAATGGATTATTTACAAATGGAATGCATTTGGACGTGACGTGGTGGAGGCAGATTCCAAACAGAGTTCCAGATGTAGATATGATGGAGCCCAATAGGCCCACAAACATGTGAATCAACTGATTGACAGTTGAGATGCGGGTCCAAGGAGCAGAAGCTCAACCCCAGCAATCAAAACTAGGTAAGTACAATATACATGACTAGTTGGTTGTCAGACAACCAGCTCCACAGCATACATGATCACTTGGTCGTCAGACAAGCAGCTTCACAGTATACATGACCACTTCGTTGACACACAAGCTAATTACAAAAACATATGACGTTGTTGAAGCTGGAGCAGCATCTCCACATGACCACGTGGCTGTCAGTCCAGAGAGCTCAACAGTATACATGACTTTGTGATCACGTGGCTCCCTGACAATAAACTGGCTAAGTGATATCACGTGAAACTAGATATCACGTAATATCAAGAACAGTGATTATGACTAAAATCCTAATAAGAAGAGTAAATCCTTCGAATGTGGATTAATGGTAATATACGTAAACACACACAAGGGTAACCTCTAATGAACCAGAGGTCCTAACAGTCATATCAGGAGTGATCGCTTTCATTCTTACCATAACAGGAGTGTTGTATTAGGATTTCTCTGTTAAGTACCATGAGGGCAGTTTTCACTCCTGCATCGTTATCACTTCCTTCATTTGAATGTTCTTGGTGTCACTGGAAATGAAAGCGTATTCATAGTCTCTCGGGGTCACTTGAGGTAAGGGTCTATATAGTACTTGGTGAGTCTTGACTAATTAGAAAGGGTCACGGCCTCAAAGTGGGGGTCTGCCGCTGGTGGCCTGACGGTCGTCAGCACGAGCCCTTCTCATGAGACATTCTTCCTTTTTCTTTTTTCAACCTATTAATATACATTCCAATTACAGAAAATCATTTAATAATTAAACACAAGGAGCTGCAACATGGGTCCATATTAAAAAAATAATTCTCGTAATATTTCATATAGAAAAAGTATTTTTTTTATATATATAGATATTGTGATTTTATTGCGATGAGGATTATTGTGAGGAATTTTAAGGGAAGGTTATTGTAGTAAATAATTTTGAAAGTTAAAGTGGTGAATTATTATTAATAGTGTTATTTTTAATTATTTAGAAGATTATTTCAGAAGATTATTTTGAAGGGTTATTGTGGTGGATTAATTTCTAGAGTTATTGTGGTAGGTTAATGAAGAGGGTTATTGTGGTTTAATATAATTGAGGATTATTGTAGTGGCTTATTAGGAGGGGTTAATGTGGTGAATTATAATGAAGAGTTTTTTTGGTGGATTATTGTTGATGGTTATTTTCATGAATTAATATGCAGGGTTATTGCAGAATATCATGAAGGAGGTTGTTGTAAGAAATTATTATATGAATTTATTGTGGACGATTATTAAGGATTATTATAAGGCTTAATTATAGATTTTATTGGGGTGAATTATTATGAGGAAAAATTTTGGTGGATTATTATAGAGGGTTAATCTTGAGGCTTATTGTGAAAGGTCACTTTTGAAGATAACTTTGGAGAGGTTATGTATGTGTAATTTTTTCACTTTATCTTCAGATAACACAATTGTATGCTCTGGAATTGGTAATCTGGAATCCGTTCAGCTCTCTGAAATCCTCATTTTGTACAAACACATTTTGGAACTGTTCATTTAGCATTTCACACATTTCTTTTTCCATTCACAATTGTCCTGTTCCCCGTTCTCAATCTCTGGATTTTATCCTTTAAATGCAGCTGGCTTTTAATTTATTTTAAGAAATGCTTGGATCTGTTTTATATATGTCTGCTATACCTATCTTAAAGTTCGTTTCTACCTCCTCACCGTTGTGTAATTGTTTCTTCCTTGCTTGTATTCCTGGTATATTTGCAGGCATTGAACCTGTTCTGATATTGAACCAATTTTCTTACCTAGTCCTCTCTGGCCCTATCACAATTTTTGTTGAACCAATCCTCTTTTCTGGTCCCGCATGTCTGTTTTTGTATGAATGTTGTCTTTCTTCAGCGTATATTTCGCAAAATTTGGAATACATTTCACTTACTTCCTTACCTAGCAAAAAGTCTGTCCATTTAAACTCATTAAAGAATTTTCTAAGTTCCCCACAGTGTTCTCTCTTGAAATCGAGTTTAATAACTGTTTCAATGTCCCAATTCTATTATAGAATATATCGCAAAGCATATTTAATTTAAAATGGACACGATCACTATTTCCCAAGGGAGGGCGGTATTAGATGTCAAATATGTTTTCTTCTTCTTGAATGATGAATATTAAATCCAGTATTGACGGAAAAACCCCTTCTTTCATTCTCGTGGCCTGCTTGACGTGATGATACATGAATGTCTCCAGAATGAGACTTACAAATCTGATTATCGAAATGTTCTCCGTACTTGATTTGTATGCCTCCCATTCTATTGTTTTCAAGTTGAAGTCTCCGAGGACAAACGCTCGTCATCGATCTATATCTGTTTTTAATATAATCTCTCTCATAACCATCATGAGGCCCCCTCTCGTTTCTCATAGAGTTCCTCCTTTGTCCGTGTGTAGCTTGCTGATGTGATGGGTGACCTGTGATGACCCAGAGGTCATAACAGTCTTGTCATGAGTGATCGCTTTCATTCTTGCCAAAACAGAAGTGTTGTATTAAGATTTATCTGTTAAGTACCATTAGTTCAGTTTTCACTCCTGTAAAGTTATCACTTCCTTCATATGAATGTTCTTGGTGTCACTGGAAATTAAAGCGTATACATGGTCTCTCGGTGTAACTTGAGGTGAAGGTCTATATAATACTTGGTGAGTCTTGACTAATTAGGAAGAGTTACAACCTCAGAGTGGGGTCTGCCGCTGGTGGCCAGACGGTCATCAGCACGAGCCCTATGGTGAGATATTCTTCCTTTTTCATTTTTCAACCTATTAATAAAAACTCGAAACACAGTAAATCAATTAATAAGTAAACACGAGGAACTGCAACATGGTTCCATATTAAAAAAAATTCTCGTAATATTTTATATTGAAAAAGTATTTTTTTTCTTTTCAATACCAAAGAAAAAGGTTGTAATAACACATACTGATGTTGAGAAAGATTATTACGAATGATAAGTCGACCAAGCCAGAACTCTGCTGAATTTAATAGAAGGTTCTGGAATCCCCAAACCGGAGCCCAAGCAGGGATTTACAGCCAACCCGACCACACTCTGGTCTTCCGTAATGACGTTCACACTCTTACAATAGACTCAGATCACAATGAAATCAAAATGACGTGATATATCAATGAATATCATTTTGAGACAATGGAGTGACTTCAACTCCACAAGTTACTACATTAACCAAATTATTTCCGTTGATATATTACGCAATTGTGATTTTACTACAATGAAGATTATTGTGCTGAACTTTAAGGGAGGGTTGTTGTAGTAAATAATTTGGAAGTTAAAGTGGTGAATTATTATTAATAGTGTTAGTGGAAATTATTAAAAAGATTATTTTGAAGGGTTATTGTGGTGGATTAATTCCTAGAGTTATTTTGGTAGATTATTTTGGAGATTTATTTTGGAGGATTATTATGGAATGTTATTGTTATTGGTTATTATAACAGGTTGTTGTGGTGAATTATTACGATGAGTTATTGTTGTAAATTAATGAGGAGGGTTATTGTGGTTTAATATATTTGTGGACTATTATAGTGGCTAATTAGGAACGGTTAATGTGGGGAATTATTAAGAAAAATTATTGTGGTGGATTATTGTTGATTGTTATTTTGGTGGATTACTGTTGATGGTTCTTTTGGTGAATTAATATGGAGATTTATTGTGGAATATCATGAAGGAGGTTATTGTAAGAAATTATAATGGCGAGTTTTTGTGAATGGTTATTATGGTGAGTTATTGTGGATGATTATTAAGAGGATTAATATATATCATAATTATGGATTTTATTGGGGTGAATTATTATGAGAAAAAAGGTTGGTGGATTATTATAGAGGGTTATTCTTGAGGCTTATTTTGAACGGTAACTGTTGAAGGTTACTTTAGAGAGTTATTGTAGTGGATTCCATTGAAAGGTTATTGTGATGGATTATTATGGAGGATTATTCTCTTGTATTATTGTGGAGGTTTCTTTTGAGGCTTGTTATAAAGGATTACTTTGGGGGGGTATTATTGAGGGTTATAGTGCTGGAATATAAAAAAGGGGGTACTGTTGAGAATTATTATGAACGGTTATAATTGTGGCTAATATATGGAGAGTTATTTTTGTAATTATTGTGAAGGGCTATTTTGGTTGACTATTGGCGGAAGATAATTATTGTGGATTATTAGGTACGTTTATTGTAGTAGATAATTATTGATGGTTATTATGAATAATTATTATGAACATTTATTGTGTTGGATTATTATTTATAGTTATTGTGTTGAATTATTATTTAGAGTTATTGTATTAGAATATTATTCAGAGTTATTGAATTAGATTATTATTTAGAGTTATTGTATTGGATTATTATTTGGAGTTATTGTGTTGGATTATTACAAAGCGTTATTTTAGTAGATTAATATGGAGAATTATTTTTGTGGATTATTTTGGAGGGCTATTTTCGTGGATTATTAAGATAAGTTATTTGAGTGGATTATTTACAAATGGAATGAATTTGGAAGTGACGTGGTGGAGGCAGATTCCAAACAAAGTTCCAAATGTATATATGATGGAGCCCAATAGGCCCACAAACATGTGAATCAGCTGATTGACAGTTGAGATGCGGGTCCAAAGAGCAGATGCTCAACCCCAGCAATCAAAACTAGGTAAGTACAATATACATGACCACTTGGTTGTCAGACAACCAGCTCCACAGCAAACATGATCACTTGGTCGTCAGACAAGCAGCTTCTCAGTATAACTGACCACTTCGTTGACACACAAGCTAATTACAAAAACATATGACCTTGTTGAAGCTGGAGCAGCATCTCCACATGACCACGTGGCTGTCAGTTTAGACAGCCTAACAGTATACATGACTTTGTGATCACGTGGCTCCCATACAATAAACTGGCTAAGTGATATCACGTGAAACTAGATATCACGTAATATCAAGAACAGTGATTATGACTGAAATCTTAATAAAAAGAGTAAATCCTTCGAATGGGGATTAATGGTAATATTAGTAAACACACACACGGGTGACCTCTGATGACCCAGAGGTCCTAACAGTCGTATCAGGAGTGATCGCTTTCATTCTTACCATAATAGGAGTGTTGTATTAAGATTTATCTGTTAAGTACCATGAAGGCAGTTTTCACTCCTGTATGGTTATCACTTCATTCAGATGAATGTTCTTGGTGTCACTGGAAATTAAAGCGTATTCATAGTCTCTCGGGGCCACTTGAGGTAAAGGTCTATATAATACTTGGTGAGTCTTGACTAATTAGCAAAAGTCACGGCCTCAGATTGGGGTCTCTTGCCGGTGGCCTGACGGTCATCAGCACGAGCCCTTCTCATGAGACATTCTTCCTTTTTCTTTTTTCAACCTATTAATATACATTCCAAACACAGGTAATCAATTAATAATTAAACACAAGAAGCTGCAACATTGTTCCATATAAAAAAAATTCTCGTAATATTTCATATAGAAAAAGTATTTTTTTATATATAAAGATATTGTGATTTTATTGCGATGAGGATTAATGTGAGGAATTTCAAGGGAAGGTTATTGTAGTAAATAAGTTTGAAGGTTAAAGTGGTGAATTTTTATTAATAGTGTTAGTAGTAATTATTAAGAAGATTAATTCAGTAGATTATTTTGAAGGGTTATTGTGGTGGATTAATTCCTAGAGTTATTGTGGTAGGTTACTGAGGAGGGTTATTGTTGTTTAACATAATTGAGGATTATTGTAGTGGCTTATTAGGAGGGGTTAATGTGGGGAATTATAATGAAGAGTTATTGTGGTGGCTTATTGTTGATGGTTATTTTGATGAATTAATATGGAGGGTTATTGCAGAATATCATGAAGGAGGTTATTGTAAGAAATTGTTATGGTGAGTTATTGTGGATGATTATTAGGATGATTATTACTTTGCATAATTATGGATTTTATTGGGGTGAATTATTATGAGGAAAAATTTTGGTGGATTATTATAGAGGATTAATCTTGAGGCTTATTATGAACGGTCACTGTTGAAGATAACTATGGAGAGGTTATCTATGAGTAATTTGTTTACTTTGTCTTGAGATACCACAATTGTGTGCTCTGGAATTGGTAATCTGGAATCCGTCCAGCTTTCTGAAATCCTCATTTTGTACAAAAACACTTTAGAACTGTTCATTTATCATTTCACACATTTCTGTTTCCATTTTCAATTGTCCTGTTCCCCGTTCTCAATCTCTGGGTTTTATCCTTTACATGCAGCTTGCTTTTAATTAATTTAAATAAATGCCTGGATCTGTTTTATAATTGTCCGCTATATCTTTCCCAAAGTTTTATCTACCTCCTCACCGCTGTGTAATTGTTTCTCCCTTGCTTGTATTGCTAGTATGTTTGCAGGTATAGAAACCTGTTCCGATATTGACCCAATTTTCTTACCTTGTGCTCTCGGGCCCTATCACAATTTCTGTTAAACTAATCCTTTTATCTGTTCCTGTATCTCTGTTTTGGTATGAATGAGTGCGTTCCTTCATCGTATATTTCGCAAAATTTAGAATACATTTCAATTACTTCCTTGCCTAGCAAAACGTCTGTCCATTTAAACTCATTAAAGAATTTTCTAAGTTCCCCACAGTGTTCTCTCATGAAATCGAGTTTAATAACTGTTTCAATGTCCCAATTCTAATATAGAATATATCGCAAAGCATATTTAATTTACAAATGGACACGATCACTATTTCCCAAGGGAGTGCGGTACTAGATATCAAATATGTTTTCTTCTTTAATGATGAATATTAAATCCAGTATTGACGGAAAAACCCCTTCTTTCATTCTCGTGGCCTGCTTGACGTGCTGATATATGAATGTCTCCAGAATGAGACTTACAAATCTGATTATCGAAATGTTCTCCGTACTTGATTCGTACGCCTCCCATTATATTGCTTTTCAAGTTGAAGTCCCCGAGGACAAACGCTCGTCATCGATCTTTATCTCTTTTTAATATAATCTCTCTCATAACCATCATGAGGCCCCTCTCGTTTCTCATAGAGTTCCTCCTTTGTCCGTGTGTTGCTTGCTGGTGGGATGGGTGACCTGTGATGACCCAGAGGTCATAACAGTCGTGTCATGAGTGATCGCTTTCATTCTTACTAAAAAAGAAGTGTTGTATTAAGATTTATCTGTTAAATACTATGAGTGCAGTTTTCACTGCTGTAAAGTTATCACTTCCTTCATATGAATGTTCTTGGTGTCACTGGAAATTAAAGCGTATACATGGTCTCTCGGGGTCACTTGCGGTGAAGGTCTATATAAAACTTGGTGAGTCTTGACTAATTAGGAAGAGTCACGGCCTCAGAGTGGGGTCTGCCGCTGGTGGCCGGACGGTCATCAGCACGAGCCCTATGGTGAGATATTCTTCCTTTTTCATTTTTGAACCTATTAATAAAAATTCGAAACACAGGAAATCAAATAATAAGTAAAAACGAGGAACTGCAACATGGTTCCATATTAAAAAAAATTCTCGTAATATTTTATATTGAAAAAGTATTTTTTCCTATTCAATACCAATGAAAAAGGTTGTAATAACACATACTGATGTTGAGAAAGATTATTACGAATGATAAGTCGACCAAGCCAGAACTCTTCTGAATTTAATGGAAGGTTCTGGAATCCCCAAACTGGAGCCCAACCAGGATTTTACAGCCAACCCAACCACACTCTGGTCTTCCGTAATGACGTTCACACTCTTACAATAGTCTCAGATCAAAATGAAATCACAATGATAAGATATATCAATGAATATCATTTTATGACAATGGAGTGACTTCAACTCCACAAGACACTACATTAACCAAATTATTTCCATTTATATATTACACAATTGTGATTTTACTACAATGAAGGTTATTGTGGTGAACTTTAAGGGAGGGTTATTGTAGTAAATAATTTTGAAAGTTAAAGTGGTGAATTATTATTAATAGTGTTAGTGGTGAATTATTATTAATAGTGTTAGTGGTGAATTATTATTAATAGTGTTAGTGGTAATTACTAAAAAGATTATTTCAGAAGATTATTTTGAAGGGTTATTTTGGTGGATTAATTTGGAGATTTATTTTGGTGGATTATTATGGAAAGTTATTGTTATTGGTTATTATAACAGGTTGTTGTGGTGAATTATTACGATGAGTTATTGTTGTTGATTAATGAGGAGGGTTATTGTGGCTTAATATAATTGTGGACTATTATAGTGGCTAATTAGGAACGGTTAATTTGGGGAATTATTAAGACAAATTATTGTGGTGGATTATTGTTGTTTGTTATTTTGGTGGATTATTGTTGATGGTTATTTTGGTGAATTAATATGGAGAGTTATTGTGGAATATCATGAAGGAGGTTATTGTAAGAAATTATTATGGCGAGTTTTTGTGAACGGTTATGATGGTGAGTTATTGTGGATGATTATTAAGATGATTATAATATATCATAATTATAGATTTTATTGGGGTGAATTATTATGAGAAAAAATGTTGGTAGATTATTATAGAGGGTTATTCTTGAGGCTTATTATGAACGGTAACTGTTGAAGGTTACTTTGGAGAGGTATTGTAGTGAATTCATATGAAAGGTTATTGTGATGGATTATTATGGAGGATTATTCTCTTGTATTATTGTGGAGGTTTCTTTGGAGGCTTGTTATAAAGGATTACCTTGGGGTGGGGGGGGGTATTATTGAGGGTTATAGTGCTGGAATATAAAAAAGGGGTACTTTTGAGAATTAATATGAACGTTTATTATTGTGGCTAATATTTGGAGAGTTATTTTTGTAATTATTGTGAATGGCTATTTTGGTTGACTATTGGCGGAAGATTATTGTTGTGGATTTTTAGGTACGTTTATTGTAGTTGATAATTATTGATAGTTATTATGAATAATTATTATGAACATTTATTGTGTTGGATTATTATTTATAGTTATTGTGTTAAATTATTATTTAGAGTTATTGTATTAGAATATTATTTAGAGTTATTGTATTAGATTATTATTTAGAGTTATTGTGTTAGATTATTACAAAGCGCTCTTTTGGTAGATTAATAAGGAGTATTATTTTTGTGGATTATTTTGGATGGGTATTTTCGTGGATTATTAAGATAAGTTATTTGAGTGGATTATTTACAAATGGAATGCATTTGGAAGTGACGTGGTGGAGGCAGATTCCAAACAGAGTTCCAAATGTAGATATGATGGAGCCCAATAGGCCCATAAACATGTGAATCAGCTGATTGACAGTTGAGATGCGGGTTCAAAGAGCAGAAGCTCAACCCTAGCAATCAAAACTAGGTAAGTACAATATACATGACCACTTGGTTGTCAGACAACCAGCTCCACTGCGTACATGATCACATGGTCGTCAGACAAGCAGCTTCTCAGTATAACTGACCACTTCGTTGACACACAAGCTAATTACAAAAACATATGTCCTTGTTGAAGCTGGAGCAGCATCTCCACATGACCACGTGGCTGTCAGTCTAGAGAGCTTAACAGTATACTTGACTTTGTGATCACGTGGCTCCCTGACAATAAACTGGCTAAGTGAAATCACTTGAAACTAGATATCACGTAATATCAAGAACAGTGATTATGACTGAAATCTTAATAAAAAGAGTAAATCCTTCGAATGTGGATTAATGGTAATATAAGTAAACACACACGGGTGACCTCTGTTGACCCAGAGGTCCTAACAGTCGCATCAGGAGTGATCGCTTTCATTCTTGCCATAACAGGAGTGTTGTATTAAGATTTCTCTGTTAAGTACCATGAGGGCAGTTTTCATTACTGTATCGTTATCACTTCCTTCATATGAATGTTCTTGGTGTCACTGGAAATTAAAGCGTATTCATAGTCTCTCGGGGTCACTTGAGGTAAAGGTCTATATAATACTTGGTGAGTCTTGACTAATTAGCAAAAGTCACGGCCTCAGATTGGGGTCTCTTGCCGGTGGCCTGACGGTCATCAGCACGAGCCCTTCTCATGAGACATTCTTACTTTTTCTTTTTTCAACCCATTATTATACATTCCAAACACAGAAAATCAATTAATAATTAAACACAACGAGCTGCAACATGGTTCCATATTAAAAAAAAATTCTCGTAATATTTCATATAGAAAAATGATTTTTTATATATAAAGATATTGTGATTTTATTGCAATGAGGATTATTGTGAGGAATTTTAAGGGAAGGTTATTGTAGTAAATAATTTTGAAAGTTAAAGTGGTGAATTATTATTAATAGTGTTAGTGGTAATTATTAGAAGATTATTTCAGAAGATTATTTTGAAGGGTTATTGTGGTGGATTAATTTCTAGAGTTATTGTGGTAGGTTAATGAAGATGGTTATTGTGGTTTAATATAATTGAGGATTATTGTAGTGGCTTATTAGGAAGTGTTAATGTGGGGAATTATAATGAAGAGTTATTTTGGTGGATTATTGTTGATGGTTATTTTTTTGAATTAATATGGAGGGTTATTGCAGAATATCATGAAGGAGGTTGTTGTAAGAAATTATTATATGAAGTTATTGTGGATGATTATTAGGATGATTATTATATTGCTTAATTATAGATTTTATTGGGGTGAATTATTATGAAGAAAAATTTTTGTGGATTATTATAGAGGGTTAATCTTGAGGCTTATTATGAACGGTCACTTTTGAAGATAACTATGGAGAGGTTATCTATAAGTAATTTTTTTAACTTTGTCTTCATATAACACAATTGTGTGCTCTGGAATTGGTAATCTGGAATCCGTCCAGCTCTCTGAAATCCTCATTTTGTGCAAACACAGTTTGGAACTGTTCATTTAGCATTTCACACATTTCTTTTTCCATTATCAATTGTCCTGTTCCCCGTTCTCAATCTCTGGATTTTATCCTTTAAATGCAGCTTGCTTTTATTTAGTTTTAAGAAATGCCTGGATCTGTTTTATATTTGTCCGCTATACCTATCTATCTATCTTTGAACTATCTCAAAGTTCTTTTCTACCTCCTCACCGCTGTGTAATTATTTCTTCCTTGCTTGTATTCCTCGTATGTTTGCAGGCATTGAACCTGTTCCGATATTGAACCAATTTTCTTACCTTGTCCTCGCTGGCCCTATCACAATTTCTGTTGAAGCAATCCTGTTTTCATGTCCCGCATCTCTGTTTTGGTATGAATGTTGTGTTCGTTCATGGTATATTTCGCAAAATTTGGAATACATTTCACTTACTTCCTTGCCTAGCAAAAAGTCTGTCCATTTAAACTCATAAAGAATTTTCTAAGTTCCCCACAGTGTTCTCTCTTGAAATCGAGTTTAATAACTGTTTCAATGTCCCAATTCTATTATAAAATATATCGTAAAGCATATTTAATTTACAAAAGGACACGATCACTATTTCCCAAGGGAGGGCGGTATTAGATGTCAAATATGTTTTTTTCTTCTTGAATGATGAATATTAAATCCAGTACTGACGGAACATCCCCTTCCCTCATTCTCGTGGCCTGCTTGAAGGTGTTGATACAGGAATGTCACCAGAATGAGACTTACAAATCTGATTGTCGAAATGTTCTCCATACTTGCTTCGTACGCTTCCCATTCTATTGCTTTCAAGTTGAAGTCCCCGAGGACAAACGATCGTCATCGTTCTTTATCTGTTTTAAATATGATCTCTCTCATAACCATCATGAGGCCCCTCTCGTTTCTCATAGAGATCCTCCTTTGTCCGTGTGTTGCTTGCTGGTGGGATGGGTGACTTGTGATGACCCAGAGGTTATAAGAGTCGTGTCACGAGTGATCGCTTTCATTCTTACCAAAACGAAAGTGTTGTATTATGATTTATCTGTTATGGACCATGAGGGCAGTTTTCACTCCTGTAAGGTTATCACTTCCTTTATATGAATGTTCTTGGTGTCACTGGAAATTAAAGCGTATACATGGTCGCTCGGTGTCACTTGAGGTGAAGGTCTATATAATACCTGGCGAGTCTTGATTAATTAGGAAGAGTCACGGCCTCAGAGTGAGGTCTGCCGCCAGTGGCCGGACGGTCGTCAGGTCGAGCCCACGTTATTAGGTGTTCTTTCCTTTTCTTTTTTCAACCTATTAATATAAATTCCAAACACAGGAAATCAATTAATAAGTAAACACAAGGAGCTGCAACGTGGTTCCATATTATAATGTTTTTCTCATAATATTTCATATTGAAAAAGGATTATTTTTTTTCAATAACAAAGAAACGCGTTGCAATAACAGATACTGATGTTGAGAAACATAATTACGAAAGATAATTACAACCAAGCCAGAACTCTACTGAATTTAATGGAAAGATCTGGAGGCCTCAAACAGAGCCCAACCAGAGTTTTACAGCCAACCCGACCACGCTCTTGCCTTCAGTAATGACTTTCACACTCTTACAATAGTCACTACATTACCCCAAAATTATTTCCATTGATATACGATGCCATTGTAATTCAACTACAATGATGGTTATTGTGGTGAATTTTAAGAGAGGGTTATTGCAGTAAATATTTTTTAAAGTTAAAGTGGAGAATTATTATTAATAGTGTTGGTGGTAATTATTTAGATAATTATTTCAGAAGATTATTTTGAAGGGTTATTGTGGTGGATTAATTCCTAGAGTTATTGTGGTAGATTATTATGGAGGTTTATTTTGGTAAATTATTCTGGAAAGTTATTGTTATTGGTTATTATAGAGGTTGTTGAGGTGGAATATTATGGAGAGATATTGTTGTAGATTATTGAAGTGGGTTATTATGCTTTAATATAATTGAGGATTATTGAAGAGACTTCTTAGGACGGGTTAATGTGGGGAATTATTATGGAGAGTTATTGTGGGGGATTATTGTTGATGGTTATTTTGGTGAATTAATATGGAGGGTTATTGAGAAATATCATGAAGGAGGTTATTGGAAGAAATTATTATTGTGAGTTATTGCAGTTGGTTACTATGGTGAGTTATTGTGGATAATTATTAAGTGGATTATTATTTTGCATAATTATGGATTTTATTGGGGTGAAATATTATGAGGAAAAATTTTGGTGGATTATTATATAGGGTTATTCTTGAGGCTTATTATGAGCAGTAACTGTTGAAGATTACTATGAGAGGTAGTGTGGTGAATTCTTATGAAAGGTTATTGCGATTGATTATTTTGGAGGATTATTCTCTTGTATTATTGTGGAGGGGTTTTGGAGCCTTATTATGAAGGATTACTCTGTTGGATTTTTATTGAGGGTTATACTGCTGGATTATTATAAAGGGTTATAGTTGAGGATTATTATTGACGGGTACTTTTGTGGCTTATATCTGGAGAGTTATTTTTGTGATTATTCTGGAGAGCTATTTTGGTTGAATATTGCAGAGGGTTATAGTTGCGGATTATTAGGTACGTTATTGTAGTAGATAATTATTGATGGTTATTATGAATAATTAATTTGGTCATTTCTTGAGTAGGATTTTTATTTAGAGTTATTGTGTTGCATTATTATTTAGAGTTATTGTGTTGGATTATTACAAAACGTTATTTTGGTAGATTAATATGGATTATTATTTTTTAGGGTTATTGTAGATGGCTATTTTCGTGGATTATTAAGAAAAGTTATTTGCGTGGATAATTTACAAATGGAATGCATTTGGAAGTGATGTGTTGGAGGCAGACTCCAAACAGAGTTACTAACGTAGATATTATGGAACCCAATAAGCCCACAAAGATGTGAATCAGCTGATTGACAGTTAAGACGCGGAACCAAAGAGCAGATGCTCAACCCACCCGAATCACAACTAGGTAAGAACAATATACACCAAAGCTCCACAGAATAAATGACTATGTGATCACGTGGTTGTATGACAATTACTGTCTACGAGATATTAACAACGTTTATAATTGATCTCTTAATGAAAAAGTAAATCCTTCGAATATTGATTAATGGTAATATAAGTAAACGCTCACACGGGTAACCTGTGATGACCCAGAGGTCATATCCGTCGTGTCACGAGTGATCGCTTTCATTCTTACCATAACAGGAGTGTTGTATTAAGATTTCTGTTTTAATATAAGTACCATGAGAACAGTTTTAACTCCAGTAAGGTTATCACTTCCTTCTAATGAATGATTTTGGTGTCACTGCAAATTAAAGCTTTTACATGGTCTCTCGGGGTCACTTGAGGTGAAGGTCTATATAATACTTGGTGAGTCTTGATTAATTAGGAAGAGTCACGGCCTCAGAGTGGGGTCTGCCGCCGGTGGCTGGACGGTCGTCAGCTCTAGCCCATGCCAATGGGACCTCATCCTTTTTCTTTTTTCAACCTATTAATATAAATTCCAAACACAGGAAATCAATTAATATGTAGACACAAGGAGCTGCAACATGGTTCCATATTATAATTTTTTTTCTCATAATATTTGATGTAGAAAAAGTATTATTTCCTATTTAACAAGAAGGAAACGGGTTGCAATAACACATACTGATGTTGAGAAAGATAATTACGAAAGATAAGTCGACCAAAGCAGAACTCATCTGAATTTATTGGAAGGTCCTGGAGGTCTCAAACCGGAGCCCAACCAGGGTTTTACAGCCAACCCGACCACACTCAGGCCTTCGGTAATGATGTTCATACCCTTACAATAGACTCTAATCACAACGAAATCACAATGACGTGATATCAATGAATATCTTTTTGAGACTATCATGTGACTTGAGCTCCACAAGTCACTACATTACCCCAAAATTATTTCCATTGATATATGGCGCCATTGTGATTTTACTATAATGAAGGTTATTGTGGTGAATTTTAAGGGAGGGTTATTGTAGTAAATAATTTTGAAAGTTAAAAATCTGAATTATTATTAATAGTGGTAGTGGAAATTATTTAGAAGTTTATTTCAGAAGATTATTTTGAAGGGTTATTGTGGTGAGTTAATTTCAAGAGTTATTGTAGCAGATTATTATGGAGGTTTATTTTGGTGGATTATTCTGGAAAGTTATTGTTATTGGTTATTATAACAGGTTATTGTGGTGGATTATTATGAAGAGTTATTGAGTAGATTATTGAGGACGGTTATTGTAGATTACTATAATTGAGGATTATTGTAGTGGCTTATAAGGAAGGGTTAAAATGGGGAATTATTATGGAGAGTTATTGTTGTGGATTATTGTTGATGGTTATTTTGGTGAATTAATATGGAGGGTTATTGTGGAATATCATGAAGGAGGGTATTGTAAAAAATTATTATGGTGTGTTATTGTGGATGGTTATTATGGTGAGTTATTGTGGATGAATAATTAAAGGATTATTATATTGCCTAATTGTGGATTTTATTGGGGTGAATTATTATTAGGAAAAATTTTGGTGGATTATTTCAGAGGGTTATTATAGAGGCTTATTATGGACGGTAATTGTTGAAGATTACTTTGGAGAGGATTGTGGTGGATTCCTATGAAAGGTGATGGATTATTATGGAGCATTATTCTCTAGTATGATTGTGGAGTTTTTTTGGAGGCTTATTATGAAGGATTACTTTGGTGGGTTATTACTGAGGGTTATAGTGCCGGATTATTAAAAAGGGTTATTGTTGAGGATTATTATGGACGGTTATTATTGTTGCTAATATTTGGAGAGTTATTTTTGTGATTATTGTGGAGGGCTATTTTGGTTGACAATTGGCGGAGAATTATTGTTGTGGATTATTAGGTATGTTTAGGTATTAGGATTATTATTTAGAGGTATTGCGTTGGATGATTATTTAGAGTTATTATGTTGGATTATTACAAAACGTTATATTAATAGATTAATATGGAGTATTATTTTTGAGGATAATTGTCGAGGGATATATTCGTGGATTATTAAGATAAGTTATTTGCATGGATAATTTACAAATGTATTGCATTTGGAAGAGATGTGGTAGAGGCAGACTCCGAACAGAGTTACAAATGTAGATATTATGGAGCCCAATAGGCCCACAAACATGTGAATTAGCTGATTGACAGTTGAGATGCATGACCAAAGAGCAGATGTTCAACCCCACCCCCCCCCCCCGCAATCACATCTAGGTAAGTACAATATACATGATCACTTGGTTGTCAGACAAGCAGCTCCCAGTATACATGACTATGTGATCACGTGTCTGTATGGCAATTACTGTCCACGAGATATCTACAACGTATATGACTGATCTCTTAATAAAAATGTAAATCTTTCGTATGTTGATTAATGGTAATTTAAGTAAACACACACACGGGTGACCTGTGATGACCCAGAGGTCATAACAGTCGTGTCACGAGTGATCGCTGTCATTCTTACCATAACAGGAGTGTTGTATTAAGATTACTCTGTTAAGTGCCATGAGGGCAGTTTTCACTCCTTTAAGGTTATCACTTCCTTCAGATGAATGTTCTTGGTGTCACTGGAAATTAAAGCGTATACATGGTCTCTCGGGGTCACCTGAGGTGAAGGTCTGTATACTATTTAGTGAGTCTTGACTAATTAGGAAGAGTCACGGCCTGAGAGTGGGGTCTGCCGCCGGTGGCCGGACGGTCATCAGCTCGAGCTTACGTTATTAGGTGTTCTTCCTTTTTTTTAACCTATTAAAATAAATTCAAAAACAAAGGAAATCAATTAATAAGTAGACAAAATGAGCTGCAACATGTTTCCATATTATATTTTTTCTCATAATATTTCATATGGAAAAAGAACTATTTCTTATTCAACAACAAAGAAACGGTTTGCGATAACACATACTGATGTTGAGAAATATTATTACGAAAGATAAGTCGACTAAGCCAGAATTCTGCTGAGTTTAATGGAAGATTCTGAAGGCCCCAAACCGGAGCCCAACCAGGGTTTTACAGCCAACCATAACACTCTGGCCTACGGTAATGACGTTCACGACTCTTACAATAGACTCAGATCACATTGAAATAACACTGACGCAATATATCAATGAATATCAGTTGGAGACAATAGAGTGACTTGAACTCCAGAAGTCACTACATTACCCCAAATTTATTCTCATTGATATATGAAGCCATTGTGATTTTACTACAATGAGGGTTTTTGTGGTAAATTTTAGGGGAGGGTTATTGTAGTAAATAATTTTGAAAGTTAAAGTGGTGAATTATTATTAATGGTGTTAGTGGTAATTATTTAGAAGATTATTTCAGAAGATTATTTTGAAGGGTTATTGTGGTGGATTAATTCCTAGGGTTATTTTGGAAGAGTTATGAGGGCAGTTATGGAGGTTTATTTTGGTGAATTATTCTGGAAAGTTATTGTTATTGGTTATTATAACAGGTAATTGTGGTGGATTATTACGGAGAGTTATTGTTGTATATTATTGAGGAGGGTTATTGTGGTTTAATATAATTGAGGATTATTGTAGTGGCTTATTAGGAAGGGTTAATGTTGGGAATTATTATGGAGAGATATTGTGGTGGATTATTGTTGATGGTTATTTTGGTGAATTAATTAGGGGGGTTATTGTAGAATATCATAAAGGATATTATTGAAAGAAATTAATATAGTGAGTTATTGTGGATGGTAATTATGGTGAGTTATTTTGGATGAATATTAAGAGGATTTTTATATTGCATAATTATGTATTATATTAAGGGTGAATTATTATCAGGAAAAATTTGGTGGATTATTAAAGAGCGTTAATCTTGAGGCTTATTATGAATGGTAATTGTTGAAGATTACTATCGAGAGGTATTGTGGTGGATTATTATGAGGATTTATTATTGTATTATTATGGAGTTTTTTGGAGGCTTTCTACGAAGGATTACTTTGGTGGGTTATTATTGAGGGTTATAGTGCTGGATATTAAAAAGGGTTATTGTTGAGGGTTATTATGGATGGTTATTATTGTGGCTTATATCTGGAAAGTTATTTTTGTAATTATTCTTGAGGGCTATTTTGGTTGACTAGTTCGGAGGGTTATTGTTGTAGATTATTAGGTACGTTTATTGTAGTTGATAATTATTGAAGGTTATTATGAATAATTATTATGGACATTTCTTGTGTGGGATTATTATTTGGAGTTATTGTGTTGGATTATTATTTAGAGTTATTGTGTTGGATTATTGTTTAGAGTTATTGTGTTGTATTATTACAAAAGTTATATTGGTAGATTAATATTGAATATTACTAGTGAGGATTATTGTAGAGGGCTATTTTCGTGGATTATTAGGATAAGTTATTTACGTGGATAATTTACAAATGGAATGTATTTGGAAGTGATGTGGTGGATTCAGACTCCGAACAGAGTTACAAATATAGATATTATGGAGCCCAATACGCCCAGAAATATGTGAATTAGCTGATTGACAGTTGAGATGCGAGACCAAAGAGCAGATGTTCAACCCCCCCCCCCCCCCCGCAATCACTACTAGGTAAGTACAATATACTTGATCACTTGGTTGTCAGACAAGCAGCTCTCCAGTATACATGACTATGTGATCACGTGGCTGCATGACAATTACTGTCCACGAGATATCTAGAACGTTTATGACTGATCTCTTATTAAAATGTAAATCCTTCGAATGTTGATTACCTGTAATATAAGTAAACACTCACGGGTGACCTGTGATGGTCCAGAGGTCATAACAGTCGTGTCACGTTTGATCGCTTTCATTCTTACCAAAACCGACGTGTTGTATTAAGATTTCTCTGTAAATACCATGAGGACAGTTTTCACTCCTGTAAGGTTATCACTTCCTTCAGATGAATGTTCTTGGTGTGACTGGAAATTACAGCGTATACATGGTCTCTCGGAGTCACTTGAGGTGAAGGTCTATATAATACTTGGTGAGTCTTGACTAATTAGGAAGAGTCACGGCCTCAGAGTGGGGTCTGCCACCGGTGGCCTGACGGTCGTCAGCTCCAGCCCAAAAAAACATTATAATTCTTCCTTTTGTTCTGTTTTTCAGCCTATGTCATGAAACGTATTATAATGGATTACTATGGAGGATTATTTTATTGGATTATTATGGAAGTTTATTGTGGTGAATTATTATTAGAAATGTATTATTATTGAAGGTGATTTTGGTTGATAATTGAAGTTATTGTGGGAAATAAACATGGAGGGTTATCGTTCAGGGTTATTATGGAAGCTCAAGGTTGAGGGTTATTATGTAGGGTTATTGTGATGGATTATTATGAAAGAGTATTGTGCTTGATTATTATTGATTGTTATTTTGGTGATTTATTAAGGAAGAATATATTGGGTTATTATTATGGAGGGTGATTGTTGTGTGTTATTAGAGATGTTGTTCTTGCTTATTATTATTACGGAGGTATTTGTTGAGTATTATTATTATTATATAGGGTTAATATTGTGGATTACTGTTAAGGGTTATTGTGAAGGATTAGTTTGATGATTATTCTTTTGGAAAATTATGGAGGATTATTACTATGGATTATTATGGAAGGTTATTGTTATGGATTATTATGGAAGGTTATTGTTAAGGATGATTATGAAGGGTTATTATTGAAGTTTATTATTGAAGGTTAATGTTGAAGTTTATTATTAAAGGTTGTGAGAGAATGGTCTCTCAGGGTTCTCCCACAGCTGATTCAAATGGCTCATTTCAGTGCACAGTGCACCGATCTTCGTGCACAAGCTCTATTTCTGTTAACCCTGGATAGTAAACTGTCATCTTGGGTATCTACAGAATGCCCACCTAACCAGGAATACGTTTATAATACGGAGGCCGCTGAATGTACAGGCAGGAAGTAGATACAGGGAAGTTACTTTCCACAAGGTCAGAGAGTACATTGGCTGGTGCCAGCGTGAGAGAGACGCCAGCGAGGCGACAGGGCAGAGTCTGACCTCTGGGGTCAGCCTCAACTGGCGAAATGGAGAATAACAACTGTGACGTGGTCGTGACGTGTTCATGACGTCACCTCTGCTACTGATCAGGGAACCATCAATATGATTGGTTCCCGCTCATTTGCTGCAATGCTATTGGTCAAATTGTAATTCTTTATGTTGTGTCCCATAAGGAGCCCTGAGCCCCAGGCAAGAGCATTCACGTGAGGAAGCCCTTACATAGAGGACGTGTCCTGTTCTGTCTATTGGTCAATAGACAGATGAACACTGTCTATTCCTCACCGTCAAGTTAAACTCAGCGTCTTTTCGATATACCAACACTCGCCCGGTATCGCGACTGTGACTATATTGTTCAGAAGCCTAGGTGACAAACCACCAGAGCGAAACAGACTGGTATCAGGTAACCCCTGGTGACAAGTGGAGATCGTCTGTGAGTGACCTAGAGTGAACTAAGGCAGTGCCGCCGCCAAAGTAATCTGTGTGTGACTTTTACCACAGTGTACCTGCACGGTACCATATAATCAGCCGCCACTCTGTCCCGAGCTTGTAGCCAGGCAGCCGCCACCCTCACTGTACCACGTGACGTCACCACCTTACTCACCGCCAGTGCCATCAGTGTGTGTGTGTGTGTCTGTTGACATACAGCGCGCCCTCCTGCGAGTACCCCCGTGTCAAGTACGGTTTGTGGGAAAGCCTGTCGCCAATGGTCTCACGTCGTGACGAGCAGAACCAGCTGTCAGGTCACCTATGAGTTCTTGCATAAATGTGCCCGAGTGAGTGAGTTAATAAGAGTACCTGTAAGTACAAGATCTTGTCATTGTTTTATTTTGGCTGTCTGTGTTGATCTGAGGTATCGACCACAGTTCTCACCTTCTCATACCTGGCACAAGTATAGATGAAGGCACTCGACGGTGTATGCATGTTTATCTGTGTGGTATCACGGCATTACACTCGTCTGTGAATGTGAGCTTCACATACACCACACATTTAGTATTGTGTGATATTATTATTGTGCATGTTATTGCCTGTCCCATTGACAGTGGCATTGAGTTTATTGCATATCATCGTTACCCGAGTATCCAGTTGGAAATCTTGTGATCCCTTTGCATAGCGGCAGTTAGGTTGCCGTGTTAATGATTGGCTGTCAATTGTGTTAAGTTAGGTGTTACTCCATGAGAGGATCCGAGTCGATTAGCCAGACGTCAAGAGTCTCGCTAATACAACCATCGCCTTTTTGACACAAATCTAAAGTAAATCAAGCACCCTTTGCATTAGTGGTTAAGTTAGTAAATTAACCACTGTTAAGCTTTATGAGGTGTTTCTGTTGAACCACTTCTGAATACTGCCAACCATTTACTCAAGCCTTCAGCTCTAGATGTCTTCAACACCGAGTTGCCTATATTCACTAAACTATAAATGTGATGAGGACCCCGGGAGTCTCTTAAAGTGTTAAATCATTGAGGAGATTCCGACGATCAACGCAGACCAGGACCAGGTGAGGCTAGTCTGAGAAGAGACCCTCAAGAACTCTAACTCGACCTTGCTCCCAGGCCCTGGACGGTTGCTCTCGTATTTTCTCTGCTGATTCCGACAGCTTCGTGAAGCGTCTGCAACATGTACACTGGCGACGTACGCATTGCAGTCGGGAAAGCAAAATAGAAAACCTCTACAAAGGTTAATGTTGAAGTTTATTATTAAAGGTTAATGTTGAAGTTAATTATTGAAGGTTAATATTGAAGTTTATTATTAAAGGTTAATGTTGAGGTTTATTATTGGGGCTTATTTTGGTGAATGATGTTGTAGGTTTAATGTGCTGGATTATTATGGAGGTGAGACGATGTTTGTTCAAGAACTAAACCCTGTGGTTCTCCACTAGTAACTCTCCTCCAGTCAGCTTCATTGTTTCTGATTATTGCCCTCATCTCTCTGTCAGTCAGAACATATTTCATCCTTGTCAGAAGTCTCCCTGTCACTCCGCCGGCATGTTCCAGGTTCCAGAACCGCCTCTTATGTGGGACTCTGTCAAAAGCCATTTTTTTAGGTCCTGAGAGAGACAGTAAACCCAGGCACCGCTTTCCTGTATTATCTCTGTGGTTCTATCATAAACAATTAATAGATTTGTTAAACAGGATCATCCGGTTCGAAAACCATTCTTTCTGTCCGTTATTATGTCATTACTCTCGAGGTGTTCAACCCATTTAGCTTTTACTATTTTTTCTAGGGTTTTGACTACTTCGCTTGTTAGTAGTACGGGTCTATAATTTAGAGGATCCTCTTGACTACCATTTTTATAGATTGGTACTATGTTCACCTGTTTCCATATATCTGCTAAGATTCCTGTACACAAGGATTTCTGAAATATTAATTGGAGTGGAATGCTCAGCTCAGTTGCACATTCTCACAGCAAGCCAACTGCTTTATTTCTTTCAAGCCCCTTGAGTAATTTTTTCACTTTGTCTTGAGATACCTCAATTGCGTGTTCTGGAATTGTTATTTGGTCCAGCTCTCTGAAATCCTCATTTGTGTACAAACACTTTGGAACGGTTCATTTAGCATCTCACACATTTTTTTTCCCATTCTCAATTGTCCTGTTGCCCGTCCTCACTCTGGATTTAATCCGTTACATGCAGCTTGCATTTAATTATTAAAAAAAAATGCCTCGATCTGTTTTATATTTGTCCGCTATACCTTTCCCAAAGTTCTTTTCTTCCTCCTCACCGCTGTGTAATTGTTTCCCCCTTGCTTGTATTGGTGGTATGCTTACAGGTATTGAACCTGTACCAATATTGAACAATTGTCTTACCTTGTCCTCTCTGGCCTTATCACAATTAATGTTGAACCAATCCTGTTTTCTGGTCCTGCATCTCTGTTTTTGTATATATGGGTGTGTGCCTTCATCATATATTTCGCAAAATTTGGAATACATTTCACTTACTTCCTTGCCTAGCACCATGTCTGTCATGGTGCTAGGCATATATCGCAATATATCGCAAAGCATATTTAATTTACAACAGGACACGATCACTTTTTCCCAAGGGAGGGTGGTACTGGATGTCAAATATCTCTTCTTCTTTCCTGATGAATATTAAATTCAGTATTGACAGAACATCCCCTTCCCTCATTCTTGTGGCCTGCTTGACGTGTTGATACATGAATGTCTCCAGAATGAGGCTTACAAATCTGATTGTCGAAATGTTCTCCGTTCTTTCTTCGTATGCCTCCCAGTCTATTGGTTTGAAGTTGAAGTCCACGAGAACCAATAATCGTCATTTATCTTTATCTGTTTTTACTATAATCTCTCTCATGACCATCATGAAGCCCCCTCTCGTTTGTCATACAGTTCCTCCATTCTGCATGTGTGGTTAAGCTTTTAGCTCCTTTGTCCTTGTGTTTCTTGCTGGTGGGATGGGAACCTGTGATGACCCAGAGGTCATACCAGTCGTGCCAGGAGTGATCGCTTTTATTCTTACCATAACAAGAGTGTTATATTAAGATTTCCCTGTTAAGTACCATGAGGGCAGTTTTCACTCCTGTAAGGTTATCACTTCCTTCAGATGAATGTTCTTAGTGTCACTGGAAATTAAAGCATATTCATGGTCTCTCGGGGTCCCTTTAGGTGAACGTATACATAATACTTGGTGAGTATTGATTAATTAGGAAGAGTCACGGCCTCAGAGTGGGGTCTGCCGCCGGTGGCCGGACGGTCGTCAGCTCGAGCCCACGTTATTAGATGCTCTTCCTTTTTCTTTTTTCAACGTATTAATATAAATTCCAAACACAGGAAATCAATTAATAAGTAGACACAAGGAGCTGCAACATGGTTCCATATTATAATCTTTTCTCTTAATATTTCATATGGAAAAAAGATTATTTCTTACTCAATAACCAAGAAACGGGTTGCAATAACACATACTGATGTTGAGAAAGATTATTACGAAAGATACGTCGACCAAGCCAGAACTCTACTGAAGGAGGCTCCAACCCGGAGCCCAACCAGGGTTTTACAGCCAAACCGACCACACTCTGGCCTTCGGTAATGACGTTCACACTCTTACAATAGACTCAGATCACAATGAAATCACAATGACATGATATATCAATGAATATCATTTTGAGTCAATGGAGTGACTTGAACTCCACAAGTCACTACATTACCCCAAAATTATTTCCCATGATATATGACGCAATTGAGATTTTACTACAATGAGAGTTATTGTGGTGAATTTTAAGGCAGGGTTATTGTACTAAATAATTTTGAATGTTAAAGTGGTGAATTATTATTATCTTTGTTAGTGGTAATTCTTTAGAAGGTTATTTCAGTAGATTACTTTGAAGGGTTATTGTGGTTGATTAATTCCTAGTTATTGTGGTAGATTATTATGGAGGTTTATTTTGGTATATTACTATGGAGGTTGGATTGTTCTGGATTTTATTGGATTATTTTGGAAAGTTATTTTTATCAGTTATTATAACAGGTTATTGTAGTGGATTATTGTTGATGGTTATTTTGGTGAATTAATATGGAGGGTTATTGTGAAATATCATGAAGGAGGTTATTGTAAGAAATTATTTTGGTGAATTATTGTGGATGGTTATTATAGTTAGTTATTGTGGATGATTATTAAGAGGAATATTATATTGCAAAATTATGGATTTTATTGGGGTGAATTATTATGAGGAAAAATATTGGTGGATTATTATAGAGGGTTTTCTTGAGGCTTATTATGCCGGTAACTGTTGAAGATTACTATTGAGAGGTATTGTGGTGCATTCCTATGAAAGGTTATTGTGATGGAATATTATGAGGATTATTCTCCTGTATTATTGTGGAGGTTTTTATTGGAGGCTTGATTTAAAGGATTCGTCTGCTGGGTTATTTTTGAGGGTTATAGTGCTGGATTATTTAAAAGGGTTATTGTTGAGGATTATTATGGACGAATATTATTGTAGCTTATATCTGGAGAGTTTGTTTAGTGATTATTCTGGAGGGCTATTTTGGTTGACTATTGCGGAGGGTTATTGTTGTAGATTATTAGGTACGTTTATTGTAGTAGATAACTATTGATCGTTATTAAGAATAATTATTATAGACATTTATTGTGTTGGATTATTGTTAGAGTTATTGCGAGTTATTACTCGCTTTGCATGTGAGAGACCCCAGGTTCGATCATCGGCACCTTCAAGTATGGTCTGCCCGAAATGCTTTGCCTAATAGTGGCTTTAGGTTTTGAATGTACTAGGTCTGTCTATAAATCCATCAATGTTTGTATCTCACCTTGTATGTATGTACTTTACCTGAATAAACATTTGATTTTGATTTGATTTTACATTTTATTGAGTTGGATTATTATTTACAGTTATAGTGTTGGATTATTACAGAATACTATTTTGGTTGATTAATATGGAGTATTATTTTTGGGATTAATGTGGAGGACTATTTTCGAGGATTATTATGATAGGTTGTTTGCGTAAATTATTTACAAATGGAATGCATTTGGAAGTTATGTGGTGGAGGCAGACTCCAAACAGAGTAACAAATGTAGATATGATACAGTCAAATAGGCTTACAAACTTGTGAAACTGCTGATTGGCATATGATATGCGGGACCAAAGAGCAGAAGCACAACCCCCGCTATCATTCCTAGGTAAGTACAATATAAATGACCACTTAGTTGTCAAATAAACAGCTCGATAGTACACATGACCACCTGGTTGTCAGACAAGCAGCTCCTTAGTATTCATGACCACTTGGTTGTCAAACAAGCAGCTCCACAGTATACCTGACCACCTGTTTGGCAGACAAGCAACTCGACAGTATACATGACCATTTGGTTGTCAGACAAGCAACTCCATTGTATTCATAACCACCTGGTTGACAGACAAGAAGCTCCACAGTATACATGACCACTTGGATGTCAGACAAGCAGCTCCATAGTATACATGACCACTTGGTTGTCAGACAAGCAGCTCCACAGTATACATGACCACCTGGTTGTCAGACAAGCAGCTCCACATTATACATGACCATTTGGTTGTCAGACAAGCAACTCCATTGTATACATAACCACCTGGTTGACAGACAAGAAGCTCCATAGTATACATGACCACTTGGATGTCAGGCTAGCAGCTCCACGGTATACATGACAACTTGGTTGTCAGACAAGCTTCTCCATAGTATACATGACCACATGGTTGTCAGACAAGACGCTCCACAGTATACATGACGATTTGAATGTCAGACGAGCAGCTCCACAGTATACATGACCACTTCTTTATCAGACAAGCAGCTCCACAGTATACATGACCATTTGTTTGCAAGACGAGCAGCCTCACAGTATACATGACCACTTGGTTGCCAGACAACCAGCTCAACAGTATACATGACCACTTGGTTGTCAGACACCCCGCTCCACATTATGCATGACCACTTGGTTGTCAGACAAGCAGCTCCATAGTATACATGACCACTTCGTTGACACACAAGCTAATTACAAAAACATATGACCTTTTTGAAGCAGGAGCAGCATCTCCACATGACCACGTGACTGTCAGTCCAGAGAGCTCTACAGTATACATGACTGTGTGAACAAGTGGCTCCCTGACAATAAACTCGCAAAGTGATATCACGTGAAACTAGATATCACGTAATATTATGAACAGTGATTATGACTGATATCTTAATAAAAAGAGTAAACCCTTTGAATGTGGATTAATAGTAATATAAGTAAACACACACGGGTGACCTGTGATGATCCATGACCTAAGTAAATACACACGGTTGACCTGTGATGACCTAGAGGTCATAACAGTCGTGTAACGAATGAACGCTTTCATTCTTACTATAATAGGAGTGTTGTATTAATATTTTTCATTTAAGTACCATGAGGGCAGTTTTCACTCGTGTAAGGTTATCACTTCCTTCAGATGAATGTTTTTGGTGTCACTGGAAATTAAAGCGTATACATGGTCTCTCGGGGTCACTTGAGGTGAAGGTCTATATAATACTTGGTGAGTCTTGACTAATTAGGAAGAGTCACGGCCTCAGAGTGGGGTCTGCCGCCAGTGGCCGGACGGTCGACAGCTCCAGCCCAAACTAGTGTACCATCACACACAGAGATCACACTACCGTGATGCATCAAATGAACAAATCCACAAGGGTCGTGACGAGGATTCGAACCTGCGTCCGTGAGAATCCCAGACACTGCAGTAATCGACTGAGCTACGACAGGGTTAAAAGGGTTGAAACCGAAGTTCTACTGAACTTACTGGATCCCGTAGCCTCTCCGAGGCACAAACCAGGCTTTTACACAACCCCCCCACCCTCTGCACGCGAGCTATGTCAACAGGCCGTTCTCCCTCTTCGCCCTTACATCATCACACACACAGATCACACTACCGTGATGCATCAAATGAACAAATCCACAAGGGCCGTGACGAGGATTCGAACCTGCGTCTGGGAGCATCCCAGACACTGCCTTAATCGACTGAGCTACGACTGGGTTAAAAGGGTTGAAACCGAAGTTCTACTGAACTTACTGGATCCCGTAGCCTCTCTGAGGCACAAACCAGGCTTTTACACAACCCCCCCACCCTCTGCACCCGAGCTATGTCAACAGGCCGTTCTCCCTCTTCGCCCTTACATCATCACACACATAGATCACACTGGAGTTGCGTGGTGACCACCGGTCGGGTCGGACGTTCCTGAGTTCTCTCCGCTTCTGGCTCGTGTTTACATTGGGTGATTGCTTGTTTGCCCTGCTGGTGGTGGTTTGCCAGTGACAGGGTGACGTTTGACTTTGCCATGGGGACTTCTCGCCTTCCAGTGAAGAGGACTTTGTCGGTTGGTCTGGCATTTACGGTGCCGGTGGACCATTCGTTGGTTGGTGTCGCCCTGGTGGACGTGCTTCATGTGCAGCTGTCGGACCTGGTGGGCATCCAGCTGCTTCAGGGCAACCGTGCTGTGGTCAAGTACCGCCTCCAGGCTGCCTTTCAGGCGTTTCTCGAGCGGTGTGAGGGACGTGTTTACCCTCTCCCTGATACTGCTGGCTCCGTTAGGGTGGCGAATCTTAGTGTCACCTTGACGTCTGTGGCGGTGCATGGTGCGCCCTTCGAATTTCAGGACGACTTCTTGACCTCCTGTTTTGAACGATTTGGGACGGTGTTAAGTGTTCTTTGGAACAAGGTCGTTGCCGGGCACTGTGTTGGTATGCTTGACGGCTCTCGCACCCTGACGATGTCGCTGAAGTGTAGTGTACCGTCGTCGATGTCCGTGTTGGGTTACACACTCCGCTGCCTGTATTGGGGTCAACCGCGCACCTGTTATCGGTGTGGTCACGAGGGTCATCTGGCTGCGGCGTGCGACGTGGGAGCAACTGGCAGGGTGCATGTTTTTCGTGCTGAGGATTTTCCGCCCCTGTGGCGTTCGAACGGTTCTGAGGACGGAGTGGGTGCTGTGCCTGAGGCGCCTGATTGCCTGTCTGCTGCTCCGCCTGATGAGGCAGGTTCTACGGCCTGTGCGACACGTCTGGTGACTGCCGATGCCCCTGGGCTTGTCTAGCCGGTGTGTGTGGGTGTCGGGCCGTCGCCTGCGCTGTGTGTAGTGAAGGGTGTCCCGGTGGAGGTTCATGTCCTGCCCCAGCCTGTGGATGTGGTAACGGCTTCCGGGGACGCGGGTTCTGCTGTTTTGGAGGGGGTGCTTCGGCAGGGGGAGGTGCCTGCCGTGTCTGTGTGTGTTGACAACTGTAGTTCTGCTCTTTCCATCCCTTTGTAGAAGCGTGCGCTTCGGTGTTCTGAGGCTGTTTCCCTGGATGATATGGACAGTGTGGGTGATGTGGCCTCTGTGGACTCTTCGGATAGTGCGGGTGTGGCCTGTGTGGATGTGAAGACGGTGGCTGTGCCTGAGGAGGGGCCTGCTGGGCGTGGTGTGTTGCGGCTTGTCTCGAAGCGTTGGCGGCGGGCTCGGAGTGTGTCTCCCCTTCGTGGTGTGCCTTAGGAGGAGGTGGGGGAGTATGGTGCTCAGCTGGCGTCCCCCGCCGTGGATGATGGTGCTGTGAGGGGCTCCGAAGTTGTTGCCTGTGCCCCCCCCCCCCCCTCCTGCGTCTCCTGCTGTTGAATCCCCACAGTGGGGGGTTGTCCCTGATGATCGGGACCTCGTCGTGATGTTGCGGAAAGATGTGCGCCGGGGGGCCTCGGCTCCTGTGCCCTGTGATGAGGTCGGTGCTGCGCCTGCATCCCCTGCGGTTCTCCCTCCTTCGTTGCCCCGGTCTGGGAGCAGCCTCGTCCCGACTGCTGGGGTCGTGCCCTGTGAGGATCCGGTGTTGGACCCTTATCGGGATGCCCGGGTGCTTCCAATCCCGTGGTTCTCGTCCACTATCTGGGTGTCGCGGGTGAAGGAGTTTGTGTATAGGGTGCCGGATAAGATGTCTCAGCCGAGGGCACCACCTGGTGGCCATGTGTCCCCTGACTCGTGGGTAATTTGGAATGCGTACTGCTTGCGCTTTCCATTACACAAGTTTCCGGAGAAATATTAGTTGACATATTGCACACGCCGCTCTCCCTTGCGTGGTTCAGCTGCTGCCATGAACTCGAGGTCCTTTCGTCGCCACTCCTCTCTCTACGGCTCGACACATCTAACACTTTTGACTTTCTTCTCATCCTCAACGTCACCGCGTCTCCAAACATCTGTCCTGGTGCAGTCATCGGGAGGGTAATCCCTTCATGCAAACTGCACCTATTCTCAAGAAGAAGAAGAAGAGATCACACTAACGTGATACATCAAATGAACAAATCCACAAGGGCCGTGACGAGGATTCGAACCTGCGTCCGGGAGCATCCCAGACACTGCCTTAATCGACTGAGCTACGACAGGGTTAAAATGGTTGAAACCGAAGTTCTACTGAACTTACTGGATCCCATAGCCTCTCTGAGGCACAAACCAGGCTTTTACATAACACCCCCCCCCCCCCTTGCACCCGAGCAATGTCAACAGGCCGTTCTCCCTCTTCGCCCTTACATCATCACACACAGAGATCACACTAACGTGATGCATCAAATGAACAAATCCACAAGGGCCGTGACGGGGATTCGAACCTGCGTCCGGGAGCATCCCAGACACTGCTTTAATCGACTGAGCTACGACAGGGTTAAATGGGTTGAAACCGAAGTTCTACATCGGTGTTAAACCCATTTAGCTTTGCCTATTTTTTCTAGTTTTGTTTATTATTTACTTAGACGAGGTAGTCTAAATAGTTATTTAACTATTTAGACTTCCTCGCTTGTTAATGATACGGGTCTATAATTTAGATGATCCTCTCTCGACTACCATTTTTATACATTGGTACTATGTTTACCTTTTTCCATACATCTGCGAAGACTCCTGTGCACAAGGATTTCAGAAATATTAATTGGAGTGGAATGCTCAGTTCAATTGCACATTCTCGCAACAAGCCAACTGCATTATTTCTTCCTAGCCCCTTGAATAATTTTTTCACTTTGTCTTGAGATACCTCAATTGCGTGCTCTGGAACTGGTATTTGGTCAAGCTTTCTGAAATCCTCATTTTGTACAAACACACTTTGGAACTGTTCATTTAGCATTTCACACATTTCTTTTTCCATTCTCAATATTCCTGTTACCCCGTTCTCAATCTATGGATTTTTTCCTTTACGTGCAGCTTGTTTTTAATTAATTTTTATAAATGCCTGGATCTGTTTTATATTTGTCCGCTATACCTTTCCTAAAGTTCTTTTCTGCTTCCTCACCGCTGTGTAATTGTTTCTTCCTTGCTTGTATTGCTGGTATGTTTGCACGTATTGAACATGTTCCGATATTTGACCCAATTTTCTTACCTTGTCCTCTCTGGCCCTATCACAATTTCTGTTGAACCAATCCTGTTTTCTTGTCCTGCATCTCTGTTTTGATAGAAATGTTGTGTTCCTTCATCGTATATTTCGAAAAATTTGAAATACATTTCACTTACTTCCTTGCCTAGCAACAAGTCTGTCCATTTAAACACATTAAAGAATTTTCTAAGTTCACCACAGTGTTCTCTCTTGAAATCGAGTTTAATAACTGTTTCAATGTCCCAATTCTAGTATAGAATATATCGCAAAGCATATTTAATTTACGACAGGACACGATCACTCTTTCCCAAGGGAGGGCGGTATTAGATGTCAAATATTTCTTCTTCTTGCCTGATGATTATTAAATCCAGTATTGACGGAACATCCCCTTCCCTCATTCTCGTGGCCTGCTTGACGTGTTGATTCATGAATGTCTCCAGAATGAGGCTTACAAATCTGATTGTCGAAATGTTCTCCGTTTTTTCTTCGTACGCCTCCCAGTCTATTGCTTTCAAGTTGAAGTCCTCGAGGACCAACAATCGTCATTTATCTCTATCTGTTTCTACTATAATCTCTCTCATGACCATCATGAGGCCCCTCTCGTTTGTCATAGAGATCCCTCCTTTGTCCGTGTGTTGCTTGCTGGTGGGATGGGTGACCTGTGATGACCCAGAGGTCATAACAGTAGTGTCACGAGTGATCGCTTTCATTCATGCCATAACAGGAGTGTTGTATTAAGATTTATCTGTTCAGTACCACGAAGGGAATTTTCACTCCTGTAAGGTTATCGCTTCCTTCAGATGAATGTTCTTGGTGTCACTGAAAATTAAAGTGTATGTATGGTCTCCCAGGGTCACTTGAGGTGAAGGTATATATAATACTTGGTGAGTCTTGACTAATTAGGAAGAGTCACGGCCACAGAGTGAAGGCTGCCGCCAGTGGCTGGTCGGTCGTCAGCTCAAGCCCATGTCATGAACAACACTTCCTTTTTGTTTTTTCAACCTATAAATATAAATTCCAAACACAGGAAATCAATTAATAAGTAGATACAAGGAGCTGAAACATGGTTCCATATTATAATTTTTTTCTCATAATATTTCATATGGAAAAAGTATTTTTTCTTATTCAGTAACAAAAAAAACTGTTGCAATAACACATACTGATGTTGAGAAAGATTATTACGAAAGATAAGTCTTCCAAGCCAGAACTCTGAATTTAATGGAAGGTTCAGCAGGCCCCAAACCAGAGCCCAAACAGGGTTTTACAGCCAACCCGACAACACTCTGGCCTACGGTAATGACGTTCACACACTTACAATAGACTCAGAACACACTGAAATCACAATGACTTGATATATCAATGAATATAATTTTGAGACAATGGAGTGACTTGAACTCCACAAGTCACTACATTACCCCAAAATTATTTCTATTGATATATGATGCTATTGTGATTTTACTACAATGAGGGTTATTGTAGTGAATTTTAAGGAAGGTTTATTGTAGTAAATAATTGTTAAAGTTAAAGTGGATTATTATTATTAAAGGTGTTAGTGGTAATTATTTAGAAGGTTATTTCAGAAGATTATTTTGAAGGGTTATTGTGGTGGAATAATTCCTAGAATTATTGTGGTAGATTATAATGGAGGTTTATTTTGGTGGATTATAATCTAAAGTTATTGTTATTGGTTATTATATCAGGATAACATGGTGAATTATGGCGGAGAGTTATTGTTGTAGATTATTGAGGAGGGTTATTGTGGTTTAATATAATTGAGGTTTATTGTAGTGGCTAATTATTAAGGGTTAATGTGGGGATTTATTATGGAGAGGTATTGTGGTGGATTATTGTTGATAGTTATTTTCGTGAATTAATATGGAGGATTATTGTGGAATATCATGAAGGAGATTATGACAAGAAATTATTATTGTGTATGCTTATTATGGTGAGTTATTTCAGATGATTATTATGAAGATTATTATTTTTCATATTTATGGATTTTATTGGCGTGAATTATTATGAGGAAAAATTTTGGTGGATTATTATGGAGGGTTATTCTTGAGGCTTATTATGAACGGTAACTGTTGAAGATTACTATGGAGAGGTATTGTGGTGGATTTCTATGAAAGGTTATGTGATGGATTATTATGGAGGATTATTCTCTTGTATTATTGTGGAGGATTATTCTCTTGTATTATTATGGAGTTTTTAAGGGTTATTATTATGAAGAATTACTTTGGTGGGTTATTATTGTGGGTTATAGTGCTGGTTTATTAAAAAGGGTTATTGTTGAGGATTATGAAAGACGGTTATTATTGTGGCTTATATCTGGTGAGATATTTGTGTGATTATTGTGGAGGGCTATTTTGGTTGACTATTGCGGAGGATTATTGTTGAGGATTATTAGGTACGTATATTGAAGTAGATAATTATTGATGGTTATTATGAATAATTAATATGGACATTTATTGTGTTGGAATAATATTTGGAGTTATTGTGTTGGATTATTATTTATAATTATTGTGTTGGATCATTATTTAAAACTATTGTGTTGGATTATTATTTAGAGTTATTGTATGAGATTATTATTTAGAGTTATTGTTTTGGATTATTATTTAGAGTTATTGTTTTGGATAATTATTTAGAAATATTGTATTGGATTATTATTTAGAGGTTTAGAGTTTGATTATTATTTAGAGTTATTGTATTAGATTATCATTAAAAGTTACTGTGTTGGATTTTTACAAAACGTTATTTTGGTTTATTAATATGGAGTATTATTTTTGAGTATTATTGTGGAGGACTATATTCGTGGATGATTAAGATAAGATATTTGCATGGATAATTTACAAATGGAATGGATTTGGAAGTGATGTGGTGGAGGCAGACTTCAAACAGAGTTACAAATGTAGATATGATGGAGCCCAATAGGCCAACAAACATGTGAATCAACCGATTGACAGTTGAGATGCGAGACCAAAGAGCAGTAGCTCAATCCCGCAATCACAACTAGGTAAGTACAATATACATGACCACTTGGTTGTCAGGCAAGCAGCTCCACAGTATACATGACCACTTGGTTGCCAGGGAAGCAGTTCCACAGTATACATGACCACTTGGTTGTCAGACAAGCAGCTCCACAGTATACATGGCCACTTGGTTACCACCCAAGCTAATTACAAAAGCACATGAACATGATGATGCAGGAGCAGCAACTCCACATGACCACGTGGCTGTCAGTCCAGAGAGCTCTACGGTATACATGACTGTGTAATCACGTGGCTCCCTGATAATAAACTGGCTAAGTGATATCACGTGAAGCTAGATATCACGTAATATCATGAACAGTGATTATGACTGATATCTTAATAAAAAGAGTAAATACTTCGAATGTTGATTAAAGGTAATATAAGTAAACACACACACGGGTAACCTCTGATGACCCAGAGGTCATAACTGTCGTGTCACGAGTGATCGCTTTCATTCTTACAATAACGGGAGTGTTGTATTAAGATTTCACTGTTAAGTACCATGAGGGCACTTTTCACTCCTTTAAGGTTATCACTTCCTTCAGATGAATGTTCTGGGTGTCACTGGAAATTAAAGTGTATACATGATCTTTCGGTGTCACTTGAGGTGAGGGTCTATAAAATACATGGTGAGTCTTGACTAATTAGGAAGAGTCACGGCCATGGAAGAGTTTTCAGCCTATATTTGAAAAAGTATTATAATGGATTACTTTGGAGGAATATTCTGTTGGATTATACGGAAGTTTATTGTGGTGAATTATTATTAGAACTGTATTATTATTCAAGGTGATTTTGGTAGATTATTGAAGTTATTGTGGGAAATAAACATGGAGGGTGATCGTTCAGGGTTATTATGGAGGTTTATTGTTGAGGGTTATTATGGAGGGTTATTATTATGGAATATTATGGAGGATTATCGTGATGGGTAATTATGGAGGGTTATTGTGATGAATTATTATGAAGGATTATTGTGCTTGAATATTATTGAGGGTTAATTTGGTTGTTTATTAAGGAGGAATATTGTGGGTTATTATTATGTAGGGGTGATTATTGTGTGTTATTAGGGAGAATTATTGTTGACTATAATTATTATTCTTTTGGAAAATTATGGAGGCTTATTGTTATGGATTATTATTTAACGTTATTGATGAGGAAGAATATGAAGGGTAGTTGTTGAATTTTACTCTTAAAGGTTATTGTTGAATTTTACTCTTAAAGGTTATGACTGTCGACTTGAGAATGGTCCAGGACGGACCGAAACATCGTCGTCCCTTCAACTTCTAGTGTGTAGTCTGGTCAAAATACTTCAGCCACGTTATTGTGACTCATCGCCCGCTCTTAAAGGTTATTGTTGAATTTTACTCTTAAAGGTTATTGTTAAAGATTATTATTGGGGCTTATTTTCGTGGATTATGTTGTAGGTTTACTGTGCTGGATAATTATGGAGGTAAGACGATGCTTGTTCAAGAACTAAACCCTGTGGTTCTCCACTAGTAACTCTCCTCCAGTCAGATACATTGTCTCTAATTACTGTCCTCATCTGTCTGTCAGTTAGAAAACTTTTCAGCCATGACAGAAGTCTCCCTGTCACTCCTCCAGCATGTTCCAGGTTCCAGAACCGCCTCTTATGTGGGACTCTGTCAAAAGCTAATTTTTAGGTTCAGAGAGACACAGTCAACCCAGGCACCGCTGTCCTGTATTATCTCTTTGGCTCTATCATAAAAAGTAAGTAGTTTTGTTACACAGGATCATCCGGTTCGAAAACCATTCTTTTTTTCCGTTGTTATGTCATTACTCTCGAGGTGTTCAATCCATATAGCTTTAACTATTTTTTAAAATGTCTTGACTACCTCGCTTGTTAACGATACAGGTCTATAATTTAGAGGATCCTCTCGACTACCATTTTTATAAACTGGAACTATGTTTGCCTTTTTCCATATATCTGCAAAGGTTCCTGTGCACAAGGATGTCTGGAATATTAATTGGAATAGATTGCTCAGCTCAGTTGCACATTCTCGCAGCAAGCCAACAGCTTTATTTCTTCCTAGCCACTTGAGTAATTTTTTCACTTTGTCTTGAGATACCTCAATAGTGTGCTCTGGAACTGGTATTTGGTCCGGCTCTCTGAAATCCTCATTTTGTACAAACACACTTTGGAACTGTTCATTTAGCATTTCACACATTTTTTTTCCATTCTCAATTGGCCTGTTCCCCGTTTTCATTCTCTGGATATTATCCTTACGTGCAGCTTGCATTTAATTAATTTAAAAAATGCCTGGATCTGCTTTATATTTGTCCGCTATATCTTTCTTAAAGTTCTTTTCTGCTTCCTCACCGCTGTGTAATTGTTTCTTCCTTGCTTGTATTGCTGAAATGTTTGCAGGCATTGAACCTGTTCCGATATTGAACCAGTTTTCTTACCTTGTCCTCTCTGGCCCTACACAATTTCTGTTAAACCAATCCTGTTTTCTGGTCCTGCATCCCTTTTTTGATATCAATGATGTGTTCCTTCATAGAATATTTCGCGAAATTTGAAATACATTTCACTTAATTCCTTGCCAAGCAACAATTCTGTCCATTTAAACTCATTAAAGAATTTTCTAAGTTCCTGGCAGTGTTCTCTCTTGAAATCCAGTTTAATAATGTTTCAATTTCCCAGTTCTATTATAGAATGTATGGCAAAGCATATTTAATTTACGACAGGACACGATCACTCTTTCCCAAGGGAGGGCGGTACTAGATGTCAAATATCTCTTCCTCTTTCCTAAAGAATATTAAATCCAGTATTGACGGAACATCCCCTTCCCTCATTCTCGTGGTCTCATTCACATGTTAATACATGAATGTCTCCAGAATGAGGCTTACAAATCTGATTGTCGAAATGTTCTCCGTTCTTGCTTCGTACGCCTCCCAGCATATTGCTTTCGAGTTGAAGTCCCCGAGGACCAACAATCGTCATTTATCTTTATCTGTTTTTACTATAATCTCTCTCATGACCATCGTGAGGCCTCTCTCGTTTATCATAGAGTTCCTCCTTTGCTCCATTGTTGTTTGCTGGTGGGATCTGTGACCTGTGATGACCCAGAGGTCATAACAGTCGTGTCACGAGTGATCGCTTTCATTCTTACCATAACAGGAGTGTTGTATTAAGATTTCTCTGTTAAGTACCACGAGGGCAGTTTTCACTCCTGTAAGGTTATCACTTCCTTCAGATGAATGTTCTTGGTGTCACTGGAAATTAAAGCGTATACATGGTCTCTCGGGGTCACTTGAGGTGAAGGTGATAATACTTGGTGAGTCTTGACTAATCAGGAAGAGTCACGGCCTCAGAGTGGGGTCTGCAGCTGCTGGCCGGACGTTCGTCAGCTTGAGCCCAAAAAACGGTAGCATTCTTCCTTTTAGTTTTTTGTTTTCTACCAATGTCTGGAAAAGTATTTTAATGAATTACTATGGAGGATTATTCTGTTGGATTATTATGGAAGTTTATTGTGGTGAATTATTATTAGAATTTTATTATTATTAAAGGTAATTTTGGTAGTATTTTGAAGTTATTGTGGAAATAAACATGGAGGGTGATCGTTCAGGGTTATTATTGAGGTTTATTGTTGAGGGTTATTATGTAGGTTTATTGTGATGGATTATTATGTACGATTATTGTGCTTGATTATTATTGAGGGTTATTTTGGTGTTTTATTAAGGAGGATTATTGTGAGTTATTATTATGGAGGGTGATTGTTGTGCGTTATTAGAGAGTGATTACTATTATTATTATTATTATTGTTGATTATTATTATTATAGAAGTAATTGTTGAGTATTATTATTAATATATAGGGTTATTTTTCTGGATTACTATTAAGGGTTATTATGAAGGATTATTTTGATGATTATTCTGTTTGAAAATTATGGAAGAATATTGTTATGGATTATTATTTATGCTTATTGTTGAGGATGATTATAAAGGGTAATGTTGAAGTTTATTAATAAAGGTTAATGTTGAAGTTTATTATTAAAGGTTAATGTTGAGGATTATTATGGGGCCTATTTTGGTGGATTAAGTTGTAGGTTTACTGTGCTGGATAATTATATAGGGAAGACGATGCTTGTTCAAGAACTAAACCCTGTGGTTCTCCACTAGTAACTCTCCTCCAGTCAGATACATTGTCTCTGATTAATGCCCTCATCTGTCTGTCAGTAAGAACATTTTTCATCCTTGCCAGAAGTCTCCCTGTCTCCCCGCCGGCATGTTCCAGGATCCACAACCGCCTCTTATGTGGGACTGTCAAAAGCCTTTTTATTTCTTAGGTCCAGAGAGACGCAGTCAACCCAGGCACCGCTTTCCTTTATTATCTCTTTGGTTCTATTTTAAAAACTAAGTAGATTTGTTACACAGGATCATCCGTGTCGAAAACCATACTGTCTGTCTGTTATTATGTCATTACTCTCGAGGTGTTCAACCCATTTAACAATAACTATTTTTTCCAGTGTTTTGACTACCTCGTTTAATAATGATACGGATCTATAACTTAGACAGTCCTCTCGACTGCCATTTTTATAGATTGGTACTCTGTTTGCTTTTATCTATATATTTGCTAAGATTCCTGTGCACAAGGATGTCTGGAATGTTAATTGGGAGGAATGCTCAGCTCAGTTCCACATTCTCGCAGCAAGTCAACTGCTTTATTTCTTCCTAGCCCTATGAGTAATTTTTTCACTTTATCTTGAGGTACCTGAATTGCGTGCTCTGGAATTGGCATTTGATCCAGCTCTCTGAAATCCTCATTTTGTACAAACACACTTTGGAACTGTTCATTTAGCATTTCACACATTTCTTTTTCCATTCTCAATTGTCCTGTTCCACATTCTCACTCTCTGGATTTTATCCTTTACATGCAGCTTGCTTTTAATTAATTAAAAAAAAAATGCCTGGATCTGTTTCATATTTGTCCACTATACCTTTCTCAAAGTTCTATTCTACCTCCTCGCCGCTGTGTAATTGTTTCTCCCTTGCTTGAATTGCTGGTATGTTTGCAGGTATTGAACCTGTTCCGATATTGAAACCATTTTCTTACCTTGTCCTCTCTGGCCCTATCACAATTTATGTTGAACTAATCATGTTTTCTGGTCCTGCATCTCAGTTTTGGTATGAATGGGTGTGATCCTTCATCGTATATTTCGTCAAATTGGGAATACATTTCGCTTACTTCCTTGACTAGCAACAAGTCTGTCCATTTAACCTCATTAAAGAATTTCCTAAGTTCCCCACAGTGTTCTATCTTGAAATCGAGTTTAATAATTGTTTCAATGTCCCAATTCTATTATAGAATATATCGCAAAGCATATTTAATTTACAACAGGACACGATCACTCTTTCCCAAGGGAGGATGGTACTGGATGTCAAATATCTCTTCTTCTTTCCTAATGAATATTAAAAACAGTATTGACGGAACATCCCCTTCCCTCATTCTCGTGGCCTGCTTGACGTGATGATACATGAATGTCTCCAGAATGAGGCTTACAAATCTGATTGTCGAAATGTTCTCCGTTCTTGCTTCGTATGCCTCCCAGTCTATTGGTTTGAAGTTGAAGTCCCCGAGGACCAACAATCGTCATTTATCTTTATCTGTTTTTACTATAATCTCTCTCATGACCATCATGAGGCTCCTCTCGTTTGTCATAGAGTTCCTCCTTTGTCCATGTTTTGCTTGCTGGTGGGATGGGTGACCTGTGATGACCCAGAGGTCATGACAGTCGTGTCAGGAGTTATCGCTTTCATTCATACCATAACAGGAGTGTTGTATTAAGATTTATCTGTTCAGTACCACGAAGGGAATTTTCACTCCTGTAAGGTTATCGCTTCCTTCAGATGAATGTTCTTGGTGTCACTGAAAATTAAAGTGTATGTATGGTCTCCCAGGGTCACTTGAGGTGAAGGTATATATAATACTTGGTGAGTCTTGACTAATTAGAAAGAGTCACGGCCACAGAGTGGGGTCTGCCGCCAGTGGCTGGTCGGTCGTCAGCTCGAGCCCATGTCATGAACAACACTTCCTTTTTGTTTTTTCAACCTATAAATATAAATTCCAAACACAGGAAATCAATTAATAAGTAGATACAACGAGCTGAAACATGGTTCCATATTATAATTTTTTTCTCATAATATTTCATATGGAAAAAGTATTTTTTCTTATTCAGTAACAAAAAAAACTGTTGCAATAACACATACTGATGTTGAGAAAGATTATTACGAAAGATAAGTCTACCAAGCCAGAACTCTGCTGAATTTAATGGAAGGTTCTGCAGGCCCCAAACCAGAGCCCAAACAGGGTTTTACAGCCAACCCGACAACACTCTGGCCTACGGTAATGACGTTCACACACTTACAATAGACTCAGAACACACTGAAATCACAATGACTTGATATATCAATAAATATAATTTTGAGACAATGGAGTGACTTGAACTCCACAAGTCACTACATTACCCCAAAATTATTTCTATTTATATATGATGCTATTGTGATTTTACTACAATGAGGGTTATTGTAGTGAATTTTAAGGAAGGTTTATTGTAGTAAATAATTGTTAAAGTTAAAGTGGATTATTATTATTAAAGGTGTTAGTGGTAATTATTTAGAAGGTTATTTCAGAAGATTATTTTGTAGGGTTATTGTGGTGGAATAATTCCTAGAATTATTGTGGTAGATTATAATGGAGGTTTATTATGGTGGATTATAATCTAAAGTTATTGTTATTGGTTATTATATCAGGATAACATGGTGAATTATGGCGGAGAGTTATTGTTGTAGATTATTGAGGAGGGTTATTGTGGTTTAATATAATTGAGGTTTATTGTAGTGGCTAATTATTAAGGGTTAATGTGGGGATTTATTATGGAGAGGTACTGTGGTGGATTATTGTTGATAGTTATTTTCGTGAATTAATATGGAGGATTATTGTGGAATATCATGAAGGAGATTATGACAAGAAATTATTAATGTGTATGCTTATTATGGTGAGTTATTTCAGATGATTATTATGAAGATTATTATTTTTCATAATTATGGATTTTATTGGCGTGAATTATTATGAGGAAAAATTTTGGTGGATTATTATGGAGGGTTATTCTTGAGGCTTATTGTGAACGGTAACTGTTGAAGATTACAATGGAGAGGTATTGTGGTGGATTTCTATGAAAGGTTATGTGATGGATTATTATGGAGGATTATTCTCTTGTATTATTGTGGAGGATTATTCTATTGTATTATTATGGAGTTTTTAAGGGTTATTATTATGAAGAATTACTTTGGTGGGTTATTATTGTGGGTTATAGTGCTGGTTTATTAAAAAGGGTTATTGTTGAGGATTATGAAAGACGGTTATTATTGTGGCTTATATCTGGTGAGATATTTGTGTGATTATTGTGGAGGGCTATTTTGGTTGACTATTGCGGAGGATTATTGTTGAGGATTATTAGGTACGTATATTGAAGTAGATAATTATTGATGGTTATTATGAATAATTAATATGGACATTTATTGTGTTTGAATAATATTTGGAGTTAATGTGTTGGATTATTATTTATAATTATTGTGTTGGATTATAAATTAAAACTATTGTGTTGGATTATTATTTAGAGTTATTGTATGAGATTATTATTTAGAGTTATTCTTTTGGATTATTATTTAGAGTTATTGTGTTGGATAATTATTTAGAAATATTGTATTGGATTATTATTTAGAGGTTTAGAGTTGGATCATTATTTAGAGTTATTGTATTAGATTATCATTAAAAGTTATTGTGTTGGATTTTTACAAAACGTTATTTTGGTTTATTAATATGGAGTATTATTTTTGAGTATTATTGTGGAGGACTATATTCGTGGATGATTAAGATAAGATATATGCATGGATAATTTACAAATGGAATGCATTTGGAAGTGATGTGGTGGAGGCAGACTTCAAACAGAGTTACAAATGTAGATATGATGGAGCCCAATAGGCCAACAAACATGTGAATCAACCGATTGACAGTTGAGATGCGAGACCAAAGAGCAGTAGCTCAATCCCGCAATCACAACTAGGTAAGTACAATATACATGACCACTTGGTTGTCAGGCAAGCAGCTCCACAGTATACATGACCACTTGGTTGCCAGGCAAGCAGTTCCACAGTATACATGACCACTTGGTTGTCAGACAAGCAGCTCCACAGTATACATGGCCACTTGGTTACCACCCAAGCTAATTACAAAAGCACATGAACATGATGATGCAGGAGCAGCAACTCCACATGACCACGTGGCTGTCAGTCCAGAGAGCTCTACGGTATACATGACTGTGTAATCACGTGGCTCCCTGATAATAAACTGGCAAAGTGATATCACGTGAAGCTAGATATCACGTAATATCATGAACAGTGATTATGACTGATATCTTAATAAAAAGAGTAAATACTTCGAATGTTGATTAAAGGTAATATAAGTAAACACACACACGGGTAACCTCTGATGACCCAGAGGTCATAACTGTCGTGTCACGAGTGATCGCTTTCATTCTTACAATAACGGGAGTGTTGTATTAAGATTTCACTGTTAAGTACCATGAGGGCACTTTTCACTCCTTTAAGGTTATCACTTCCTTCAGATGAATGTTCTGGGTGTCACTGGAAATTAAAGTGTATACATGATCTTTCGGTGTCACTTGAGGTGAGGGTCTATATAATACTTGGTGAGTCTTGACTAATTAGGAAGAGTCACGGCCATGGAAGAGTTTTCAGCCTATATTTGAAAAAGTATTATAATGGATTACTTTGGAGGAATATTCTGTTGGATTATACGGAAGTTTATTGTGGTGAATTATTATTAGAATTGTATTATTATTCAAGGTGATTTTGGTAGATTATTGAAGTTATTGTGGGAAATAAACATGGAGGGTGATCGTTCAGGGTTATTATGGAGGTTTATTGTTGAGGGTTATTATGGAGGGTTATTATTATGGATTATTATGGAGGGTTATCGTGATGGGTAATTATGGAGGGTTATTGTCATGAATTATTATGAAGGATTATTGTGCTTGAATATTATTGAGGGTTAATTTGGTTGTTTATTAAGGAGGAATATTGTGGGTTATTATTATGTAGGGGTGATTATTGTGTGTTATTAGGGAGAATTATTGTTGACTATTATTATTATTCTTTTGGAAAATTATGGAGGCTTATTGTTATGGATTATTATTTAACGTTATTGATGAGGAAGAATATGAAGGGTAGTTGTTGAATTTTACTCTTAAAGGTTATTGTTGAATTTTACTCTTAAAGGTTATGACTGTCGACTTGAGAATGGTCCAGGACGGACCGAAACGTCGTCGTCCCTTCAACTTCTAGTGTGTAGTCTGGTCAAAATACTTCAGCCACGTTATTGTGACTCATCGCCCGCTCTTAAAGGTTATTGTTGAATTTTACTCTTAAAGGTTATTGTTGAATTTTACTCTTAAAGGTTATTGTTGAATTTTACTCTTAAAGGTTATTGTTAAAGATTATTATTGGGGCTTATTTTCGTGGATTATGTTGTAGGTTTACTGTGCTGGATAATTATGGAGGTAAGACGATGCTTGTTCAAGAACTAAACCCTGTGGTTCTCCACTAGTAACTCTCCTCCAGTCAGATACATTGTCTCTAATTACTGTCCTCATCTGTCTGTCAGTTAGAAAACTTTTCAGCCATGACAGAAGTCTCCCTGTCACTCCTCCAGCATGTTCCAGGTTCCAGAACCGCCTCTTATGTGGGACTCTGTCAAAAGCTAATTTTTAGGTTCAGAGAGACACAGTCAACCCAGGCACCGCTGTCCTGTATTATCTCTTTGGCTCTATCATAAAAAGTAAGTAGTTTTGTTACACAGGATCATCCGGTTCGAAAACCATTCTTTTTTTCCGTTGTTATGTTATTACTCTCGAGGTGTTCAATCCATATAGCTTTAACTATTTTTTAAAATGTCTTGACTACCTCGCTTGTTAACGATACAGGTCTATAATTTAGAGGATCCTCTCGACTACCATTTTTATAAACTGGAACTATGTTTGCCTTTTTCCATATATCTGCAAAGGTACCTGTGCACAAGGATGTCTGGAATATTAATTGGAATAGATTGCTCAGCTCAGTTGCACATTCTCGCAGCAAGCCAACAGCTTTATTTCTTCCTAGCCACTTGAGTAATTTTTTCACTTTGTCTTGAGATACCTCAATAGTGTGCTCTGGAACTGGTATTTGGTCCGGCTCTCTGAAATCCTCATTTTGTACAAACACACTTTGGAACTGTTCATTTAGCATTTCACACATTTTTTTTCCATTCTCAATTGGCCTGTTCCCCGTTTTCATTCTCTGGATATTATCCTTACGTGCAGCTTGCATTTAATTAATTTAAAAAATGCCTGGATCTGTTTTATATTTGTCCGCTATATCTTTCTTAAAGTTCTTTTCTGCTTCCTCACCGCTGTGTAATTGTTTCTTCCTTGCTTGTATTGCTGAAATGTTTGCAGGCATTGAACCTGTTCCGATATTGAACAAGTTTCCTTACCTTGTCCTCTCTGGCCCTACACAATTTCTGTTAAACCAATCCTGTTTTCTGGTCCTGCATCCCTTTTTTGATATCAATGATGTGTTCCTTCATAGAATATTTCGCGAAATTTGAAATACATTTCACTTAATTCCTTGCCTAGCAACAATTCTGTCCATTTAAACTCATTAAAGAATTTTCTAAGTTCCTGGCAGTGTTCTCTCTTGAAATCCAGTTTAATAATGTTTCAATTTCCCAGTTCTATTATAGAATGTATGGCAAAGCGTATTTAATTTACGACAGGACACGATCACTCTTTCCCAAGGGAGGGCGGTACTAGATGTCAAATATCTCTTCCTCTTTCCTAAAGAATATTAAATCCAGTATTGACGGAACATCCCCTTCCCTCATTCTCGTGGTCTCATTCACATGTTAATACATGAATGTCTCCAGAATGAGGCTTACAAATCTGATTGTCGAAATGTTCTCCGTTCTTGCTTCGTACGCCTCCCAGCATATTGCTTTCGAGTTGAAGTCCCCCGAGGACCAACAATCGTCATTTATCTTTATCTGTTTTTACTATAATCTCTCTCATGACCATCGTGAGGCCTCTCTCGTTTATCATAGAGTTCCTCCTTTGCTCCATTGTTGTTTGCTGGTGGGATGGGTGACCTGTGATGACCCAGAGGTCATAACAGTCGTGTCACGAGTGATCGCTTTCATTCTTACCATAACAGGAGTGTTGTATTAAGATTTCTCTGTTAAGTACCACGAGGGCAGTTTTCACTCCTGTAAGGTTATCACTTCCTTCAGATGAATGTTCTTGGTGTCACTGGAAATTAAAGCGTATACATGGTCTCTCGGGGTCACTTTAGGTGAAGGTGATAATACTTGGTGAGTCTTGACTAATCAGGAAGAGTCACGGCCTCAGAGTGGGGTCTGCAGCTGCTGGCCGGACGTTCGTCAGCTTGAGCCCAAAAAACGGTAGCATTCTTCCTTTTAGTTTTTTGTTTTCTACCAATGTCTGGAAAAGTATTTTAATGAATTACTATGGAGGATTATTCTGTTGGATTATTATGGAAGTTTATTGTGGTGAATTATTATTAGAATTTTATTATTATTAAAGGTAATTTTGGTAGTATTTTGAAGTTATTGTGGAAATAAACATGGAGGGTGATCGTTCAGGGTTATTATGGAGGTTTATTGTTGAGGGTTATTATGTAGGTTTATTGTGATGGATTATTCTGTACGATTATTGTGCTTGATTATTATTGAGGGTTATTTTGGTGGTTTATTAAGGAGGATTATTGTGGGTTATTATTATGGAGGGTGATTGTTGTGCGTTATTAGAGAGTGATTACTATTATTATTATTATTATTGTTGATTATTATTATTATAGAAGTAATTGTTGAGTATTATTATTAATATATAGGGTTATTGTTCTGGATTACTATTAAGGGTTATTATGAAGGATTATTTTGATGATTATTCTGTTTGAAAATTATGGAAGAATATTGTTATGGATTATTATTTATGCTTATTGTTGAGGATGATTATAAAGGGTAATGTTGAAGTTTATTAATAAAGGTTAATGTTGAAGTTTATTATTAAAGGTTAATGTTGAGGATTATTATGGGCCTATTTTGGTGGATTAAGTTGTAGGTTTACTGTGCTGGATAATTATATAGGGAAGACGATGCTTGTTCAAGAACTAAACCCTGTGGTTCTCCACTAGTAACTCTCCTCCAGTCAGATACATTGTCTCTGATTAATGCCCTCATCTGTCTGTCAGTAAGAACATTTTTCATCCTTGCCAGAAGTCTCCCTGTCACCCCGCCGGCATGTTCCAGGATCCACAACCGCCTCTTATGTGGGACTGTCAAAAGCCTTTTTATTTCTTAGGTCCAGAGAGACGCAGTCAACCCAGGCACCGCTTTCCTTTATTATCTCTTTGGTTCTATTTTAAAAAATAAGTAGATTTGTTACACAGGATCATCCGTGTCGAAAACCATACTGTCTGTCTGTTATTATGTCATTACTCTCGAGGTGTTCAACCCATTTAACAATAACTATTTTTTCCAGTGTTTTGACTACCTCGTTTAATAATGATACGGATCTATAACTTAGACAGTCCTCTCGACTGCCATTTTTATAGATTGGTACTCTGTTTGCTTTTATCTATATATCTGCTAAGATTCCTGTGCACAAGGATGTCTGGAATGTTAATTGGGAGGAATGCTCAGCTCAGTTCCACATTCTCGCAGCAAGTCAACTGCTTTATTTCTTCCTAGCCCTATGAGTAATTTTTTCACTTTATCTTGAGATACCTGAATTGCGTGCTCTGGAATTGGCATTTGATCCAGCTCTCTGAAATCCTCATTTTGTACAAACACACTTTGGAACTGTTCATTTAGCATTTCACACATTTCTTTTTCCATTCTCAATTGTCCTGTTCCACATTCTCACTCTCTGGATTTTATCCTTTACATGCAGCTTGCTTTTAATTAATTAAAAAAAAAAATGCCTGGATCTGTTTTATATTTGTCCACTATACCTTTCTCAAAGTTCTATTCTACCTCCTCGCCGCTGTGTAATTGTTTCTCCCTTGCTTGAATTGCTGGTATGTTTGCAGGTATTGAACCTGTTCCGATATTGAAACCATTTTCTTACCTTGTCCTCTCTGGCCCTATCACAATTTATGTTGAACTAATCCTGTTTTCTGGTCCTGCATCTCAGTTTTGGTATGAATGGGTGTGATCCTTCATCGTATATTTCGTCAAATTGGGAATACATTTCGCTTACTTCCTTGACTAGCAACAAGTCTGTCCATTTAACCTCATTAAAGAATTTCCTAAGTTCCCCACAGTGTTCTCTCTTGAAATCGAGTTTAATAATTGTTTCAATGTCCCAATTCTATTATAGAATATATCGCAAAGCATATTTAATTTACAACAGGACACGATCACTCTTTCCCAAGGGAGGATGGTACTGGATGTCAAATATCTCTTCTTCTTTAATAATGAATATTAAAAACAGTATTGACGGAACATCCCCTTCCCTCATTCTCGTGGCCTGCTTGACGTGATGATACATGAATGTCTCCAGAATGAGGCTTACAAATCTGATTGTCGAAATGTTCTCCGTTCTTGCTTCGTATGCCTCCCAGTCTATTGGTTTGAAGTTGAAGTCCCCGAGGACCAACAATCGTCATTTATCTTTATCTGTTTTTACTATAATCTCTCTCATGACCATCATGAGGCTCCTCTCGTTTGTCATAGAGTTCCTCCTTTGTCCATGTTTTGCTTGCTGGTGGGATGGGTGACCTGTGATGACCCAGAGGTCATGACAGTCGTGTCAGGAGTGATCGCTTTCATTCTTACCATAACAGGAGTGTTGTATTAAGATTTCTCTGTTAAGTACCATGACGGCAGTTTTCACTCCTGTAAGGTTATCCCTTCTGTCATATGAATGTTCTTGGTGTCACTGGAAATTAAAGCGAATACATGGTCTCTCGGGGTCACTTGAGGTGAAGGTCTATATGATTCTTGGCGAGTCTTGACTAATTAGCAAGAGTCACGGCCTCAGAGTGGGGTCTGCCGACGGTGGCCGGACGGTCATCAGCACGAGCCCTAGTCATGAGATACTCTTCCTTTATATTTTTTCATCCTATAAATATAATTTCCAAACACAGGAAATCAATTAATAAGTAAACACAAGGAGTTGCAATATGGTTCCATATAAAAAAAATAATTCTCGTTATATTTCATTTGGAAAAAGTATTATTTCTTATTCAATAACTAAGAAACGGGTTGCAATAACACATACTGATGTTGAGAAAGATTATTGCGAAAGATTAGTCGACCAAGCCAGAATTCTGCTGAATTTAATGGAAAGTTCTGGAATCCTCAAACTGGAGCCCAACCAGGGTTTTACAGCCAACCCGACCACACTCTGGCCTTCGGTAATGACGTTCACACTCTTTCAATAGACTCTGATCACAATGACGTGATATATCAATTAATATCTTTATGAGACAATAGAGTGACTTGAACTCCACAAGTCACTACATTACTCCAAAATTATTTTCATTGATATATAACCATATTGTGATTTTACTGCGATGTGGATTATTGTGAGGAATTTTAAGGGAAGGTTATTGTAGTAAATAATTTTGAAACTTAAAGTGGTGAATTATTATTAATAGTGTTAATGGCAATTATTTAGGAGACTATTTTAGAACATTATTTTGAAGGGAATTGTGGTGGATTAATACCTAGTTATTGTAGTAGATTATTATGGAGGTTTATTTTTTGTAGATTATTCTGGAAAGTTATTGTTATTGGTTATAATAACAGGTTATTGTGGTGGATTATTACGAAGAGTTATTGTTGTAGATTATAGGGGAGGGTTATTGTAGTTTAATATAATTGAGGATTATTGTAGTGGCTTATTAGGAAGGGTTAATGTGGAGAATTATAATGAAGAGTTATAGTGCTGGATTATTGTTGATGGATATTTTGGTGAATTAATATGGAGGGTTTTTGCAGAATATCATGAAGGAGGTTATTGTAAGAAATTATTATGGGGAGTTATTGTGGATGATTATTAAGAGGATTATTATATAGTATAATTATTAATTTTAGTGGGTGAATTATTATGAGGAAAAATTTGGTACATTTTTAAAGAGGGTTAATCTTGAGGCTTATTATGAACTTATTATGTGTTGGATTTTTTTCTTTTTTTAGATATATACAAGAGTTGTTACATTCTTGTACAGCCACTAGCACGCATAGCGTTTTGGGCAGGTTCCTGGAATACAATCCCCGCCGCGAAGAATCGTTTTTTCATCCAAGTACACATTTTACTGTTGCGTTAAACAGAGGCTACAGTTAAGGATTTGCGCCCAGCAAATCCTCCCCGGCCAGGACACGAACCCATGACATAGCGCTCGCGGAATGCCAGGCGAGTTTCTTACCACTACACCATGGATTCCTATAAAAAGTTATTGTGATGGATTATTATGGAGGATTATTCTCTTGTATTATTATGTAGTTTTTTTAGGCTTATTATGAAGGATTAATTTGGTGAGTTAATGTTAAGGGTTATAGTGCTGGAATATTAAACAAGGTTATTGTTGAGGATTATTATGGACGGTTATTATTGTAGCTTATATGTGGTGAGTTATTTGTATGATTATTATGGAGGGCTATTATTGTTGACTATTGCAGAGGGTTATTGTTGTGGATTATTAGGTACGTTTATTGTAATAGATAATTATTGATGGTTATTATGAATAATTATTATGGACATTTCTTGTGTTGGATTACTATTTAGAGTTATTGTCTTGAATAATTATTTAGAGTTATTGTGTTGGATTATTATTTAGAGGTTTTGTGTTCGATTTTTACAAAACGTTATTTTGGTGGATTTATATGGAGTTGTATTTTAGTGGATTATTGTGGAGGACTATTTTCGTTGATTATTAGGATAAGTTGTTTGCTTGGATTATTTACAAATGGAATGCATTTGGAAGTGACGTGTGGAGGCAGAATCCAAACAGCTACAAATGTAGATATGATGGAACCCAGTAGGCCCACAAACATGTGAATCAGCTGATTGACAGTTGAGATTTCAGACCAAAGAGCAGAAGCTCAACCCCCCAATCACAACTTGGTAAGTACAATATACATGATCACTTGGTTGTCAGACAAGCACCTCCACAGTATTCATGACCACTTGGTTGTCAGACAAGCAGCTCCACAGTATACATGACCATCTGCTTGTCAGACAACCAGCACCACAGTATACATGACCACTTGGTTGTCAGACAACTAGCTCCACAGTATACATGACCATTTGGTTGTCAGACAAGCAGCTCCACAGTATATATGACCATTTGGTGGTCATACAAGCAGCTCAACAGAAAAAGGACAGGGGAGAGAATGGGTACTTGAAGAAAACCCAGACATAATAGCACTCACAGAAACAGAGCTAACGAAACCATAACAAATGCAGTGTTCCCACAGGACTACTGTGTTGTGAGGAAAGAGAGAGAAGGAAGAGGAGGTGCTGGTATATCTCTGCTGGTAAGAAAAAACTGGGACTTTAAGGAAATTGTTATTCAGGGCTGTTAAGGTTTCAGTGACTATATAACAGGAGATATATATAATAGGAGGTGACTATATAATAGCAACTGGAGGACAAAAAATTGTAGTCGCAGTCATATATAACCCGCCACCAAATGACCGAAAACCCAGACAGGAATATGATAGAAACAACATGGCCACCATTAACATAATAGAGAGAACAGCGTCTTTTGCTAGTAGGAATGGATCTGGACTACTAATCATTGGGGATTTAAACCTTGGAAAGATTGATTGGGAGAACAGAGACCCGCATGGAGGACCAGATACATGGAGAGCTAAGCTGCTGGACGCGGCAACAAGAAACTTTCTTAGCCAGCATATAAAGGGACCGACAAGAATGAGAGGGGAGGATAAACCAGCTATGCTTGATCTGATATTTTGCCCTAGTGAGCGGAATATAAGGGAGGTTAAGATGGAAGCACCATTAGGAATGAGTGATCACAGTGATCTTTGAGTACTTGGAAGAGCTAGGACTTATCTCTCTGCAAAAACAACTAGAAAACCAAAGACTGGCATACCGAAAGGGGAATTATGAAGGGATGAGAAGTTTCCTAAGGGATATACCGTGGGACACAGACCTCAGAGCTAACTCGGTACAAGACATGATGAACTATGTCACCCAAAAGTGTCAGGAGGCAGTAAACAGGTTTATCATGACCCAAAGGGAAAAATCCGAGAAGCAAGAGAAGAATCCGTGGTTTAACAGGGCACGTATGGAAGCAAAGGTACTGAACAAAATGGCGTGGAGGAAATTCCAAAATAACAGAACACCAGAAAGCAGAGAGAGATACCAGAGAACCAGGAATGAGTATGTTAGTGTGAGAAGGGAAGCAAAGAAAAATTAAGAAAATTATATAGCAAGCAAAGCCAAGACCGATTCAAAGCTACTCCACAGTCACATCAGGAGGAAAACAACAGTGAAAGAACAGGTAATGAAACTTAGAACAGGCGAGGACAGGTATACAGAGAAGGACAAAGAGGTGTGTGAGAAACTCAACAAGAGGTTCCAGGAGGTCTTCACAATAGAACAGGGTGAGGTCACTGCGCTAGGAGAGGGGGCAGTAAACCAGGCGGCCTTGGAAGGGTTCGAAATTACGAGAGATTAGGTCAAGAGACACCTGTTGGATCTGGATGTGAGAAAGGCTGTTGGTCCAGAAGGGATCTCACTATGGGTATTGAAAGAGTGTGCAGATGTACTCTGCTTGCCACTCTCCATAGTGTACAGTAGGTCACTGGAGACAGGAGACCTACCAGAAATATGGAAGGCGGCTAATGTGATCCCAATATACAAAAAGGGTGACAGACAAGAGGCACTGAACTACAGGCCAGTGTCCTTAACTTGTATACCATGCAAAGTGATGGAGAAGATTGTGAGAAAAAATCTAGTAACACATCTGGTGAGAAGGGACTTCGTGATAAATCACCAACATGAGTTCAGAGACGGTAACTCTTGCCTTACTGGCTTAATAGAATTCTACGATCAGGTGACAAAGATTAAGCAAGAAAGAGAAGGCTGGGCAGACTGCATTTTTTTGGACTGTCGAAAAGCCTTTGATACAGTCCCTCATAAGAGACAGGTACATAAGCTGGAGAGACAGGCAGGAGTAACTGGTAAAGTGCTCCAGTGGATAAGGGAATACCTAAGCAATAGGAAGCAAAGAGTTGTCGAAAAATCCGACACCATTTAATAATATCATACAGACAGATAATATTGCTGTGTTGTATAAACAAGTTACCCATAGAAAATGTAAATTGTAGTGGAATTTCCGTCTATAGAAAACGGGATATCATTAGCACACACTATTATAAATTCACCACCTATTATGGTGGGAATTATTCTTAAATACATTAGTCTTTGGACTTTACCATCATAAAAACATCTCATATAAATTAACTTAATTATCAGAATTGAAAAAGAGTAAATGTGACCCTTCTATCACTTTCTGAAATCTGGACAATGTAAGCCAAGCATCAGTTGTGAGGGAGTGGTTAGCCATTGTTATTGTACTTAGACCAGAGGCTCACGGGAGCAATTCGGCTCCTGTTAAATTTACTTGGACGAAGTGTTATGGAAACCAAAGGTGTACCATCATCAACACGCTGTCAACAAATACAAGTTAAGTGTTCTGCCGAAACCCATTTATCTATCATTTGTGGCCATTAATGTCATTAGATAGGCCGTTTAGATCACGAGATCGCCTCATACTAGAGGTAATTAAGCCCAGGTCTGTATGGTTCCATGTACAGTGTTTTCTCTGATATAGCTGTCATATATTAGGATTCTGGCTTTACAGCTAGCGCCCTTTTGACAGGTCAAGACGAGGAAGCATGCTTTGTGCATCAGTTACCAGGTGATGGAAGCTACCTCACAAGAGGAAAATGTGGTGTCTACACCCTCGTTATACCTGGTGGACTAAGGCCTGCTGTACAGTAAGATAAGGAACCTCTTCAATGTGTAGTTAATACTGTAGTTTGATTGGCTGCATATATTTAAATTTAATATAAACCCCCCTAATGTGTAGAGGATCGATTTGTGAGATTATGAGATTATTGCAGAAATACAGTCCACTTATCATTATACAAATTGCTATCGAAGCATATAAATTAACATAAATATAAATTCTATAAATTCATATAAATTAAATAAATATAAATCTCACAGGTCGGTTCCCACATTATTTGGTCCTTCGAAACCGAATTATTTGGACCTTCAGAACCGGATTATTTGGTCCTTTGAACTCACATTTGGTCATCTTAGTACCAGATGAACCAGTTAACCAGTGGATTCATTAAATATACTAGTGCAGTGTGATTTATACAAAGCCAGCAGTCAAAGACGGCGGCGTTGCCTCGTGCGAGCTCACGAGCCCCCACAATTCAGTTCAGCCTCATCAGCGGTTTCAGGGACACCCACAGATATTTGTTGGCGTGTTATTCCGTCAGATGACAGCGCTAATATTGAAGCCAGCCAAATTAGTGGCTGTGTCGCGAGATTGTTCACGGATTTCCTGGTGTTAAATTTCGCGAGAGATTATCTACGAATTTTGTGGAGTTTATTTCGCGAGGTCACTAATAATATTTAATACTTCTTGATAATATTAGAAGTTTTATAGAGGCTAATTAAGAGGCTATTATCTATAATTGTGTATTATTTCTCCAAAATAGAGAATTATTTAATATATATTGCACTAGTGATCTCAATATAATATTTACTAATTGCCAACCCACAACAGGGTAGGATATTACCAGGGACTAGTTGAACTATTTATTGTTCATCCTAGTCCCATTATTAACATAGTCTAGTTGTAATATATTGAACAACCTAGCACCATTAATGAATGGTTCAGACCCTATTTTGGGTGTAATTTTTGTCAACTTGAGTTGAGTTGTATATATAATAATTTACTTATGATCATTACACCTTTGAGTGATTAATTAGTGTCTATACCATCCTAGGGTGATATAGAAGAGCTAACCTAAAGGTACTTCCATGACACTGGTTTATCACTCAAATCATTAGTGTGTATGATTGTATATATATATATATATAATGTGTATTAATTTTAAGTGCTAACCTCTAGTAGAGGTAGGATTACAGCCTAGTGAGTGCAGAATTTTACCCTAGGCTACCATCAGTACTTGCTCACAATTTATGAGCCAGTGGTGCCCAATTAACAAGTCACCATGACTACTCCACAGAAAGCAAAGCGTGCTTTAGTAGCAAGCAAACGTCAACTGACAAGAGATCTCGACCAATATGAACAGTTGTTATATGAACCTGTAATTAATTATCGTCGGTTGAAAATACCACTGTTACAGGTTCAAACCCAATTGCATATATTGAAAGCAAATAGGAAATCTTACCAAAATCAAGTCCACGATGAAGTAGTAGTTGAAGATGTGGAACCATTCCTGTCTGACCTAGCACAATATGAAGAAGAAACTCAAGCCAGGTTGGAACATTTACACAGGATAATTGAATCAGAACAAATAGCAAGTACATCAAATAAAGTAGATAATGTTATGGGTGATCTGGATCTTTTTGAGAATAAATGGCAAGCCAGATTAGATCCTTTAATCAACAAGGATAAAGCTTCACCCAGTAAAGCTTCACCCACTACAGCTTCACCTAATATTATACCACCAGAAATTAAGCAGTTCTCAGACAATTTATCCACAGTCTCTGTGGGTTCTGAATACCCGATACCTGAGGCTACTAAGTTAACATGCCTCCAAGCTAGAGGTGAAGTTGAACCAGTAGTAGAAAATGTAAATGAAAATAGCGACAGCACTAATTTCCCAGTCCAGCTTCCTAGGGATAATGCTGGCAATGAGAAAACTGTCATACATCTAGTACTACAATTGCTGGATTTACCTCAACCTGATCAGACTGCTGACTCATTACTTTCCTTCAGCATGGAGTTTGAGTCACTACTAAGAACATTCAGTCTTAAGGTTGATATAACTACTAGTGAATGGTTGACCAAAGTAGTCCTTCAACGAAAATTGTCCAGAGATATACTAGATGAATTATATGCACATCAACATAACACCATCCTGACAGTACAGGACATCACTGAAGGTTTACATTTCATCATAAACAAACAAAGAGTGTCCAATCGGCAAAGTCTAAAGGTAATACGACTTTGCCTACTGCCCAAATTACCATCCAGAATAAGAGGGCCAAGGTCCATACCCGTGGGTTGTTTGACCAAGGGTCCCAGAGAACATATGTCACTAAAAAGTTGGCAGATGAACTACAATTAAGGCCTGTAGCCCAGATGTCATTCAACATCTCAGGGTTTGTAAACAGATGCAGGACCTCAAGTCTACCAGGTGTACAACCATCAGTACGTTTAGGCAGGTACGTCTGTCGAGTACAAGCCATTGTGGTGGACAAAATACCAGTAGACCTACAAGTTCAAGGTCTGAGAGCAACAGCCAATTCCTGAGAAATAGAGGAATAAAATTCCCAGATAATATTAAGTCTGATCACCTCACCGACTTCGGTCTCCTTGTAGGGACAGACTATTGTCATCGATTCATCGGTAGCCTTACTAAATATCAGGGAATAACCATGTTAAAGTCTGCAGGAGGTAAATTACTCTCAGGCCCAGTATCAAGCCTGAGGAGACCTATGGCTGCAGATAAACAATACCAATAGAAATCTAAATTTGTCAGCTGATTATATTTCTCCAGTAGCATTATACTAAGGAGATTACAGCTGACTATACCAACAGAGGTTGATGTTAGTATCATCATTTAAAGCTGAAGATGAGTTCATGAGGCCTCAGTGGCAAATCAGTGAACAGTAGCCTAAACAGCTACAAGTCACTGCGACCAATGTCACTGAACCCACTGCAGTCTCAGAACCATACTTTACTTTAATGATGAGCTATTCAATCTTCTGAATCAATTAACTAAATTAAACCCCAATAAATCTGATGACTGATTTTGATACATTATTATTTAATCAAGATGTATTCCATGGGTCTCAGTGTTTATATATCAGTGACCAGTTACCTGAACAAACTTCAAGTTATATCTAATGTCACTGATCTCACTGCAGTCCCTGAATCATACTTGACTGTAGTACTTGATCACATTCAGTCTTCTGGGTTAAATAATATGTAATTAGGCTTGAATATTAGCCTTTCAAGAGTTGACAGGGAAATGAAATCACATTAGACTTCTAACCCCTGCAACTCTAGTACGGGACATCCGTCCTGTACGAACAGACGCACAAATGTGTGATTACTAACTACTAAACATCAAATTAATCTAATAATTCAAAGGAGGAGTATCGGTGTTCGTCTGTTCTAAAGAGGACTTCGACCCGTGAGCAGCCCCTTGGGGAATTATGTCGGAAAATCTGACACCATTTAATAATATCATACAGACAGATAATACTGCTGTGTTGTATAAACAAGTTACCCATAGAAAATGTAAATTGTAGTGGAATTTCCATCTATAGAAAACGGGATATCATTACCACACACTATTATAAATTCACCACCTATTATGGTGGGAATTATTCTTAAATACATTAGTCTTTGGACTTTACCATCATAAAAACATCTCATATAAATTAACTTAATTACCAGAATTAAAATAGAGTAAATGTGATCCTTCTATCACTTTCTGAAATCTGGACAATGTAAGCCAAGCGTCAGTTGTGAGGGAGTGGTCAGCCATTGTTATTGTACTTAGACCAGAGACTCACGGGAGCAATTCGGCTCCTGTTAAATTTACTTGGACGAAGTGTTATGGAAACCAAAGGTGTACCATCATCAACACGCTGTCAACAAATACAAGTTAAGTGTTCTGCCGAAACCCATTTATCTATCATTTGTGGCCATTAATGTCATTAGATAGGGTGGTCCGGTTAGATCACGTGATCGCCTCATACTAAAGGTAATTAAGCCCAGGTCCTGTCTGGTTCCATGTACAGTGTTTTCTCTGATATAGCTGTCATATATTAGGATTCTGGCTTTACAGCTAGCGCCCTTTTGACAGGTCAAGACGAGGAAGCATGCTTTGTGCATCAGTTTACCAGGGTGATGGAAGCTACCTCACAAGCAGAAAATGTGGTGTCTACACCCTAGTTATACCTGGTGGACTAAGGCCTGCTGTACAATAAGATAAGGAACCTCTTCAATGTGTAGTTAATACTGTAGTTTGATTCGCTGCATATATATAAATTTAATATAAACCCCCCTAATGTGTAGAGGATCGATTTGTGAGATTATGAGCTTATTGCAGAAATACAGTCCGCTTATCATTATACAAATTGCTATCGAAGTATATAAATTAATGTAAATATAAATTCTATAAATTCATATAAATTAAATAAATATAAATCTCACAGGTCGGTTCCCACATTATTTAATCTAGTAACACATCTGGTGAGAAGGGACTTCGTGATAAATCGCCAACATGAGTTCTGAGAGGGTAACTCCTGCCTTACTGGCTTAATAGAATTCTAACGATCAGGTGACAAAGATTAAGCAAGAAAGAGAAGGCTGGGCAGACTGCATTTTTTTGGACTGTCGAAAAGCCTTTCTTCGATACAGTCCCCCATAAGAGGCAGGTACATAACTGGAGAGACAGGCAGGAGTAACTGTTAAAGTGCTCCAGTGGATAAGGGAATACCTAAGCAATAAGAAGCAAAGAGTTACAGTGAGGGGTGAGCCCTCAGATTGGCGTGATGTCACCAGTGGAATCCCCACAGGGCTCTGTACTCAGTCCTATCCTATTTCTGATATACGTGAACGATCTCCCGGAGGGTATAGACTCATTTCTCTCAATGTTTGCTGACGATGCCAAAATGTTGAGAAGGATTAAGACAGAGGAGGACTGCTTGAGGCATCAAAAAGTTCTAGACAAACTAAAAGAAATGATCGAACAAATGGTTGTTAGAGTTTAACCCTAGCAAATGTAATATAATGAAGATAGGTGTAGGGAGCAGGAGTCCAGTTATAAGGTATCATTTGGGAGATGAAATTCTTCATGAGTCAGGGAGAAAGAAAGACCTGGGGGTTAATATCACGCCAGACCTGTCCCCTGAAGCCCATATCAAGAGGATAACATCAGCAGCATATGGCCAGGTTGGCTAACATAAGAACGGCATTTAGACACTTGTGTAAGGAATCATTCAGAACTTTGTGTACCACCTATGTCAGAACCAATCCTGGAGTATGCAGCCCCCAGCATGGAGTCATATCTAGTCAAGCATAAGACCAAACTGAAAAAAGTTCAAAGGTTTGCCACCAGACTAGTACCCGGGCTGAGAGGTATGAGCTACGAGGAGAGACTACGGGAATTAATCCTCACGTCGCTAGAAGACAAAAGAGTTAGGGATGATATGATCGCCACGTACAAGAATCTAAGAGGAATTGACAGGGTAGAAAAAAGACGGGCTATTTACACAAGGGGTACACACACGGGGGGACACAGGTGGAAATTGAATGCCCAAATGAGCCACAGAGATATTAGAAAGAATTTTTTTAGTGTCAGAGTAGTTGACAAATGGAATGCATTAGGCAGTGATGTGGTGGAGGCTGGCTCCATACACAGTTTCAAGTGTAGATATGACAGAGCCCAATAGGCTCAGCAACCTGTACTCCAGTTGATTGACAGTTGAGAGGCGGGATCAAAGAGCCAGAGCTCAACCCCCGCAAGCACAAATAGGTGAGAACAAATAGGTGAGTACAGTATACATGACAATTTGGTGGTCAGACAAGCTAATTACATAAACTCATTACCTTAAAGATGCAAGACAACCAACTGCACATGACCACGTGGATGTCGGTTTAGAGAACTCTACAGTATACATGACTGTGTGATCACGTGGATGCCTGACAATACACTTCCTACGTGATATTACTTGAAACTAGATATCACGTAATATCATTAACGGTGATTATGACTGATATCTTAATAAAAAGAGTAAATACTTTGCATGTTGATTAATGGTAATATAAGTAAACACGCACACGGGTGACCTCTGATGACCCAGAGGTCATAACAGTCGTGTCACGAGTGATCGCTTTCATTCTTACAATAACAGGAGTGTTGTATTAAGATTTCTCCGTTAAGTATTGAGGGCAGTTTTCACTCCTGTAAGGTTATCACTTCCTTCAGATGAATGTTCTTGGTGTCAATGGAAATTAAAGCGTATACATGGTCTCTCGGGGTCACTTGAGGTGAAAGTCTATATAATACTTGGTGAGTCTTGACTAATTAGGAAGAGTCACGGCCTCTGAGTGGGGTCTGCCGCTGGTGGCCGGACGGTCGTCAGCTTGAGCCCAACAAAGTGAACAATTCTACCTTTTTGTTTTTTTTCATCCTATGTCAGGAAAAAGTATTATAATTGATAACTGTGTAGGATTATTCTGTTGGATTATTATGGAAGTTCATTGTGGTGAACTATTGTAGCAATTGTATTCTTATTGAAGGTGATTTTGGTAGATTATTGAAGTTCTTGTGGAAAATAAACATGGAGGGTCATTGTTTAGGGTTATTGTGGAGGTTTATGGTTGAGGGTTATTATGTAGGGTCATTGTGATGGGTTATTATGAAAGAGTATTGTG